>NW_005187446.1:598695-613598 GCF_000239375.1 Pundamilia nyererei | reverse complement strand
TTTTTTTTTGTCCCTCAGCTGTCTCCTATTAACCTTGTTCATAGCTCACACTGTCTCCCCTTTAAGATCCTCCTCCTCCTCTCCTCTTCTCTCGCCACACTCTCTCTTCGCTCCCTCTTTCATTCTCTATTCCTGGCATCGCATTCTCTTCACACCCTTTCATCCCCACTTTTCTTGCACTTCGCCTCCCCTCCTCCGCTCTCATCCTCCATCACTTTGGCATTCCCAGCCTGTCTCTCGTCTCCTCCTTTCATCCTTCCGTCCTCCCAGCATACTTCCTCTCCTTCTTCCTCTCTGATTCATTTCCCTCTTCACTGATGGACGGTGGGAAATGTCAGCGTGACCAGGCAGAGGATCAGAGAGGACTGTGTTAATATGGCAGGGCTGTCACAGTGCCATCAGCAATAATGTGTGTGTCTGTGCGTGCACATCATGTGGGTGTTAAAAGACATAATGATAGGTGACAGTACTTAGGATGCCGACATCTGACTACTTAAGGATGTTGAGGAGGGCAGTTTGTGTGTGCATGTGTTTCGTTTGTTCATGTGCATTTGATGATGCTTGTATGTCACCTGCAGGCAGCAGAGCTACTGTAAAGTAGAGCAGCAGTGACATAAGGCTTCTGTTCTTACTCTCCTCCCCTCCAACCCTCTTTCTCTCCCCTATTCTTCTCACTCTTACCCTTGAACTGTCTTCTATTCACTAATTCCCTTAGTTCTTGTCCCCCTCCGCCTCCGATCTCTCTGTCTTGTGTTTTAATGTGACTGATGCACTCAAAATGTGTCTCGATTATTTTTTTTTTTTTTTTTTTAATACTGCCTTGTCTCATCATTTCCAAAAGTCTGTTTGTGTAGATGAACATGCACACACTGACTTTACTTTCTCCCTGTCTGCTGTTCTAATGACACGGAGTCTGAGCCTTTGGGCTCGGCTTTGGGGACTCACTAAGAATGAGGTTGTGCAAGTCTCTGTATGTCTTGTGTGTAATATTCATTTCCCCGTGGCTGTAGGAAGTCTCATAAGGCTGGCCCTGTCTCTCATCTGAGCTCTGGCAGGAGTTGACCCGTGGTGGCTCTCCTCTTATTGCCTCCAAATGACAGGCAACAGGCCCGGCTCAGTTTGCCCCCACATTTTTGTGTGGACGTAATAGATATGTGTGTGTATGAATTTGCACATAAACGAAATGAGGAGTAAGTTATTGTCAATCCCACGCTGTAATGACCTATGACATGCCGCTTGGTCCTTATACTACAATCAAGACTAGTAATCAAGGTATTCAATAACCTTTTATCCTCTTTTCTCCTCCTCTGCTACATTATTTTTATAACCAGTCAGGCTCCCACTCCCAAACCTAATCTGTATTAGTCTGACTTGTTTAAGTAGGCTGACAAAGGAGTGTAGCGTGATCTTTACATAATGCTCTAGACATTTGAAACATTACAGGCCAGGTGCTTGACAATAAAGCAGTAATTTGATGCCCCCGTGTGTGTGTGTGTGTGTGTGTGTGTGTCGACTTGCATAGCTATGCTCGTGCATGAGTCTTCAAGCAAAATGAAATTTAAAGAAAACAACAACTTGTTCATCTTTTCAGCCCAATAAGGCTCGCTGCTGATCCCACGGGCTGTTTAGTGGTTGTCCAGAGGTTCCTCTGTGGCTACAAGGGGGTTGTTTTGTGGTTGTAAATTGGGCTGGTCCTGGGAGAGCTGGTGTTATTCTAGGAAAGGCTTGCTTCCTTCCACTTTCCCACTCGGTTCTTCACTCATTCCTGCCTCTTCTCTTTCTCTGTATTGATACCTCAGGTCTCCCTTGAGAAGAGAAGGTGTGGTGTTTATTGCTCGTCAAACGAGAAAGACAGCGTTGCCCTTTCCTCTTATCTCTTGCGTACGGGTTTCGTTTGTGTGTGGGTGCCTTTGTGTGTGTGTGTGTGTGTGTGTGTGTGTTCTGCCAGTGCAGCAGATCATATTAGTTTCAACACAACAGCTTGAGCTCAGCACAAACTAGTGGAACTAGTTTTTCAAGTAATTGTTTGTCTTTAGGGGAAATTGTGTTTTGCTCATTCTATGTGTGTCTGTGTCTGTAGCTTCCCGGTAAACACACTGCGAGCGCACACACTCGTATGGAAATGTAGGCCTGGCTGCAGACATTTGAAGTTGTGTATCCGCCGGTAATCCACTCTTACTTAAAACAGGTGCCATCTTGCTGACATACACTAATGCGCGCTTACTCATACAAGTAATTACATTTTTCACAGAAACCTGGATTACACACACAGAGACGGACACACACACACTTGCACAGATTGTCGTTCTAAAGCTCCTTCGCTCGTTCTGTTTCTCACACACCCACTGACAAAACGCACTAAGAAAAGCATATTTATTTTGACTCTTTGCTGTTACACAGGAATGTGTCGGCACAGAAAATGGCAGGCTATAGAAAAGCATAACCCATCCACATGATTTATGACCTATGGGTAAAAAAGAACTGGCTTTCCTCCTCCTCCTTTTCTTTTTTTTTTCTCTCTCCCCCAACACACAACTTCGCTTCCCCCCACCACCAATCTGTCCACGCACGCACTGTCATGGAGAGGTACCAGACTCTTGGCCTACTTGCCTGAGTTCAGTAATGCTGTCCTGTGTATCACACACACTTCCATAGTGTCCTCATTTATCTTTGCTTTGTACCAAGACTGTTCCTTTTCTTTGCTTTCTCCTGTAGTTTGTGTTTAAAGGGAAACATTGAGAGTAATGCTTTTTTTTTTTTGCTTTTTTTTTTGTCTCTGTCTTTGTTTTGTTCAGGAGCTTCAGGTCAGCGTGTAAAAGTAGACCAAGAGGTGACATCGTATCCTGGCCAGACAGTCAACCTGCGCTGTGCCTTCGCTGATCCCACTGGGGTACAGCTTTCAATGGTAAGATATACAATCCCATGATGCATCTGTGTTTCCCCTTGGTTAGTATTTGATTACCTCTTTGCACCACTATACTCTCTCAACTGCAAACTAGATTTGTTGTGTGAAATTCAAATAAAAATGTCTGTGTCATCCCAAAACTGGAGCTCATTGTGCTGACTTGACACAATACAATTCAGTGAAATTGGGACTGCAGTTACAATTTGCTTTTACACTTGAAGCCAGCAGGTATCCGACTTGAAGTGGATTTGATATTTAACTCAAATTATGACAATTTTCCTGTAAATAAAGTAGTCATTTACTCACTGATTTGATTCTGTGGGTCCGTAAAACTGTGTCTGAGGTGGAAAAAGCAATTCTCTTCAATAAAATTAACCAAGAAAAATCAGAATATGGCTCTATGTGCCTTTTTATTTGCCACATTGTACCTTAATCTAACAAATCATGGCTCACAGAAATAATCCAGAGGCCAGCAATAGGTTTTTGTCACATTTAGGCTTAATGTTTTATTACTCCAAACAAACAATGCTAAGCTACATTTTGCTTTAGGGGATTGAATATGGTAATGGGTGCATTTCTTAGCTGCATTTCAATGAAGCTGGAAGTGCACAGCTCTGCATGGTTCTGCTAAGAACAGTCGAGAGAGTACTTCTCCTGAAAAACTCGCATCCATATTCATACCTGCTCCCCACTTAATTGTGATGCCGTGTACGCAACCCTGTGGAGTTTACATTAAAACGTGGATATCTTAAAACGCTGTCGCGGTGTCGCTTATCAATGCCATGATGAATGGGGTCTGCTGTTTTTCATTGTCTCTCTATGCTTCCCGTCCACTGACCCTCTCGGTGTGTGCCATCATAGGTCACATGGATGTACGTGCCAGAGCCAACCCAAGACCCAGTCAACATAGCTGTGTTTCTCCCCGGGAATGAGCCCAGCTATCCTAACTCACCTGTGAAAGGCAGAGTCAGCTTCGTGCCCAGTCCTCCAAAGGTGGACAGCCCTTCTATCCAGATTACTGATGTTAGGATGACTGATGAGGGGAAGTATGCCTGCGAATTTGCTACCTACCCTGGCGGAAATGTCCGTGGCACCACCCAGCTGGTCATGCTAGGTAGGTCACTAATGTACTCTACGCACTAAGCTTAAGAAAAGATGTGATGAATCAAGGAAAAAGCCTCAGTGCTTAATGGCACAGAGGCATGAATGCTTTATCTCCAAGAAGCTGAACCTCTGAACCACTTAAAAAATTGGACATGTGGTTTGTGAAGCAAACAGATTTGTTAGAATTTAATAAGAAAGAGGGATTTTTCCCATCTCATGCTTTCATCTTTACTCTTAAGACTTCATGAATAACATCCAGTTGGAATTTCAGGTAATTTCTTGAAGAATGCCAATTTTATTTAAAATTATATTAAAAAAAAAAAGAATGGTATTTGATGTGCCAGAAGATGATTATTGTTATTGCAATTATAATTTTACCTAGCCAAGTGTCCAGGTACAGTTTGGTCTCTAATTTTCTTGTATTGTAGTTTTGCCTGTGTACACCACCACAGTATTTTAATCGAATAACCAACATGTTGTTAAAGTGCAGACTTTCACCCCCAACCACCTCTAATAAAACTAGTAAGAGTAACAGACATTTTTAAAACTTTAGAAGTGGTCAAATCACATCTCTGGTACATTCTTAACAAGAATGGGTTCACTGGCCAGCTCTGAAAATGAAAAGGGCCCAAAGACCTTAAACACAACACGACATTTCACCAAGAACATTCTAAAGCAGGTTGGTATATCATTGTCTTTTTGTGTGTGCATGCTGTGAAGCGCAAAAATCTCTTTATAAATGAAAATACTGAGTTTACAGAAATGGGCAAACCACTGGTTACACTTTAGACAAGAAGAACAGATTAGACTTGGTCAGAAAAAGAGCCAACACAGACCTGAAAAGATTATTTGTGAGAATAAAACCAAGATGAAGTTGTGCTAAAATGATAGGAAGAGAAAAGTGCAGAGGAGGAGAGAAACAACTTGTGATCTGATACCATATTATCTGTTCAACATAGTGGAGACAATATTATGGCAGAAACTGTGAAGAGTACGGGGCTATACTCTCTGCTCATATTCATCCAAACGCTGCAAAACTGATCAGACAGCGCTTCACAATCCAAATGGATAATGCCCCAAAGCGTACTGTAAAAGCAACCTAAGAGTTTCTCAAGGCAAGGAAATGGGATTTTCTTCAATAGCTAAGTCAGTCACCTGAGCTCACCCAACAGAGCAGCTTTTTAGTTAAGTATAAAACTCTAATGAGCGCTAGACCTGGGGCAGTCATTGACTACGAAAGATTTTCATCATATTATGAAGCAATCCCCATGTTGAAAATGTCCTATTATTTATTTTTTCATCCTCTGAAAATGGGGGCTGGGCATAACAGTGTCTTTAGTTCATAAACAGTCATTGCAATACTTTTGTGAAACGCCTTGAATTAAAACTGAAAGTCTGCACTTCAATCACATTTTGATTGTTTGATTTTTAAAACCTCTCTGTGGTGCACGGAAGCAAAACTACAAAAAAGATTTCTTTATCCAAGATTTTTTTTTTTGCATTTTTTTTCTTAATCTTTAGTTACATTTCTTGCACTACTGAACCTAAAAAGCTTCTAGCGTGAACACGAGTGTTAAACATCTGCAACACCATCGCTACCCTACTCTGGGATTAACTTCCTGAAACCCTACAAACTCATTTTTAAGAGATCCTGAACCCTGTGTGTTGTGCATCACGCTGAGTCGTGGCTTTTACAGCTCTATTTGTCAAGGGGTAACTTCCCAGCTTGTTGCATTCGTTGCTGTTTGCCAACATGCACTCCTGGGTTCAAAGCCATTGCAGCTTTTTGTCTCCCAAGGACTTGAATGTTTCCTGTTAAATGTATTACACGAGGATACCACTCAACAACAAGCATTTTTCAAACCTTCCCCCAGCGGCTTTTCGTCAGGTGCACAGGAACCCAGCACCATTTCCTCTGAAAGATTTGAAGCTTGAGGTTTTTTCACAGACTTTCACAACATGAATTAATTGAGTAGTCAACCCATTTATAAAAAGTTTATAAAAAGCCCAACTGTCAGTTAAATTGGCTCTTCCAACCAAAAACCTACTTTCATGTTTTGCCAAAGTTTCTAGAGACTCATTGTGTCTTTGCAAGGCAAATTAAAGCCAGTGTGTTGTTCTTTTCCTTAAAATTTTCGCTCATCTGTTTGTAGGGAACTCATGTATATATGGCTGTTCGATATAACGATATATATCAGATGACGATATAAAAACGTCTATCGTTTCATTTTACGCTATCGTTTGTTTCGTGCTGTCGCAAAATAAACTCTTTACGGCAATCTTTTTTCATCGTTTTGATGGTCACTGTAGTGGCTATATTAATTTCTTAAAGTTCTCTCTTTCTCTTATATTTTATATAACCACACTACAGACGGACAAGCGCCTGTTTTTATGCGTTGTGGTTAGCAACAACGACGGTAAAACCATCCGCTTGTTTATGTTCCACATAAACCTTTCACAATAAAGCTCAAGATCCTGTTGAGACTTTTCAAAATAAACTGAATCACGTGACAGAGCAGATTATTTACGGATGAGAAGTAAAAAAGAGCCGCCAGGTGCTAAAAAATAAACCTTAGACTCAAACGTTAGAACAGGCTGTTCCCCGCAGCACGCTGTGTAATAAATACTCACAAAGAAAACGGCGGCCTTTACAACTTATGTCTAAAAATGTATCGTTTCATAGATCGGTTAAAACACTGGACTCCAGACATGACGCACAGCTGGAAACACTTCCCGCAAGTCGAGATTCACAGAATTTACAGAAAATGTTACATTTTTGTGATTTATATCGTTATTGGACGATAGAATTCTTATATCGGGATATTTGATTTTGGTCATATCGCACAGCCCTACATGCATATGTAACTTGCAAACTGTATGAATGCAAAGGATCTTCCCTCTTACTCTTGTCTGCGTTCCTCCAGCTCAAACCTTCCCCCAAAGGTAGTATATAGGTTAAAAGCATATGCAGCTGGGCTTAATTGCTATTATAAGTGGTATTGTCAGATCAATTGTGTTTTGTTAATGCAATGGAACCATTGGTCTAACTTTGGCCCAGCACCAGTGCCTCTGCCCTGCTCCCCTCTCTCCAAAGCATCATGCCCCCATGCTTCCCCCTAGGCAGTATATTGATCTAGCTACTTGTCATGCCTGCTGTCAGCTCCTGTCCTGCCTGCTTTCCTCTGATCCCACGCTAGTATCAGAGAGGGCAATTAAGAAGAGGGTAGAGAAGATGGAGGTGAGGATAACTCGGATCATGTAGTGATGTAGAAATTGTATATGGAAATGCATTTGGCCAGTCAGGGAAATTGTGCATCAGTGGTGTGTGATAGGAATAGAGAGGGGACAGATGGATTTAAGGTTTGGAGGGAGAGTGACAGTAGATTTAGGGTTTGGATGTGTTTGCACTGGTGCTGGTAATTGTTTATCAATGTTAACTCTTGGGAGCAAAAGATTGAGTGTACACACTCCAAAAAACTCAAGCTATCAATAACCAAAAAAAGGAATAAAATGGGGAAAAGATTACTTAAAGTAAACGAAATGATCTGTCAGCAGAAGAGTTTCAATTCGACAATTTCTAAATCAAGCTTTTAGAAAAGCCACATTTCTAGTCTTAAAAAAAACTTTTCTCAAAACTAGTGTGAGCAGACTAAAAGTAAACACATTTATCTTAATACAAATAAAAGATCTTAATGTCTTCTCAGTAGGGAGGAATTTGTGCTTAAATTTAGAATTCATTCTTATTGCACAACTACTAGAGCAAAATTCAATGTTCTTATGACAGTAAGTCATAAAAATAAAGTCTATTATTTGACTTGAAGTGCAGAGGATGAATTCAGAATTTAGTCTTGCAGCCCAAGGAAAGAAACAGGAAACAAATGTGTCTGTATCGCTTGCCAGATGGAAAGCAGGGTGAACAGGCTGTGGCTGGGGTACGTGTTCTCATTTAGTATCCTTTGGGCTCGACACAGATACCTCACCTCACTGTTATCACTGATGCTTGGAGGATCGGTGCTGGTGATGCTTTCTATTTTTCCCCTGTGAGACTTAACAAAAGGCTATACAGCAAGACATTTATACAGAAAAGTGGGATAAATTGTTTAAAATAAGTAAACCTGACTTAGATTAATGTTGTAGTAGTAGTAGTAGTAGTACTATTAGAAATGAGATTGGCTTCCTTGATGAAAGGAATTGATCTCAGTACGGTTCTGAGCAGTGAATCAATCTTGATGTATATCATGAGATAGCTTTTGTTTTTAACAATGATGAGAGAATTGCTTTTAATGTGGCTATATGTTAACATGAGTTGTAATCAGTGTGGGAACCCATTGCACTCATGGTGTCACAGCTTTGTTATAAAAGCTTGGAGATTAAGAAAGCAAAGGGGAAACTTATCTGTAAGCATAATGGAAAAACCATAAAACAGTAAAGTATGATAGAACATCCATCCATCCATTTTCAGTGTACTTCAGGGTAATGGGGGGTGGTCTGGAGCATTTTCCAGATGTAGTAGGGCAAGGTATGGCATGGGCTGGTCGCCAGAACGTTTGCATTTTAGAAAATATCCATAAGCGCTACTACAAATCTAACTTCCTTATATGCCCACATGCATGATGTGCCACATGGAACTTAAAAAAAACGCAAATGGAAACATGCACAAGCTACAAAACACAATGGAATTTGAATAAAAACATGGAACGTGATGGAATAGCTGCAGAAGTAACATGCTAACAGTAAACCGCTAATAGCAAACATATGTACAGTATTAAATGACTCGGTATGATTAAAACACGTTACCTTCCATCCTTTTGTCCGTCACATCACTGATGAATACTTCGCTTCTTTTCAGGGTGTCTCAGAAAAATCCTTTGCATGTTTTGATTTATGTCACTCCTGAAGTTGGTCCGTCATGAACCCCCCTCCCCCCGAAACACTTGCTTTATGTTTTGTGAGATTTTTTTAATTTTTTTAATTTTTTTTTTTTTTTATAATTTTGTTTACTTTGCATCATTTCTGGTGTTTTCTTAAGCTGCAGTCCATTTGATCCCTTAGGGCCACTTTACACATGTTCACAAAACAAAGGAGTTCTGTCCATACCTGTATTATGGACAAAACAAATGATAAATAAGCAACATAGTTATTTATTGTGTTTGTCTGCAGGTATACATGATTCTGTGGTAGAGAATTGGCAACAACAGGCGGTGTGTTGCCATGTGGTCACATCGATTTTAAATGTGTGAAGAGTTGAAAATGACATTCTCGTAGCTCTAATTTCATGTATTGAGTTACTCAGAGCTGGTAAAATTTCTCAAACAAGTTATACATTTAGAAACTCATTTCTAAAAAGCTTGAAAAAAGTAAAGTGCACTGACAACTCCTCCGTGGTAAGAATATATATCCTGTCATAAAATAAACATAATAGATATTTGATCCTACTTCAATGTTTACTGTGCAGAGAGAGGCTGAGCAGGGCAACAGAGGACGCATTCAGATCGGGTTTTAGATTTGCTTTTGCCCGGCTGGTGTCTCAGATTGTTTATAAATGTGCACAATATCTTTTCCCTCAGCTGTGTTATTTCCATTTTATCTATCTCTACATCCTTTAATCTTCTCTCTGCCACTCTGTGTCTCCCCCTGTCTCCACTCTCCACCCTTGCGTCATGTCGTTCATCCATCCATCAGCTAAACCCGAGAACTCGGCCTCCCCTGTAACAGTGGTTGCTGGCACTAAGCCAATCACTGTGGCAAGCTGTAAGTCAGCAAATGGCCAACCCGCTGCCGAGATCTCCTGGGTGACTACAGCCAATGGCAATTACACAACGAAGCAGCAGCCGGGGACTGACAACACGTTGACGGTGATCAGCGAGTACATCATGGTCCCAACGCCAAACGACAACGGGAAAGAAATTACCTGTGTCGTATCACACAGGACCCTGGTCAAACCAGAGAGCTTCAAGATGAATTTAGCAGTTCAGTGTAAGACCTCTCACAAGTGCACATACATCCATCAGCAATTATTCTAACCCGATTAATTGAGCTCATTGTATTGGGTTTTTCTTTCTTTTTAAATTAATTAATTAAATTTCCTCCTCCCATTCATTCTTTCTTCCCCCAGTTGCTCCCCAGGTAACCATAGAAGGTTATGACAACAACTGGTACATCGGCCGCACAAATGTGGCGCTCACCTGCAAGGCTAATGCAAACCCCCCTCCAACCACTATCCAGTGGAAGTCGTGAGTATTGGCACATCCTTAAATCTATATTGTCTTATCTCTTTGTCCGTCTCTCCCATTTTTCTTTAGTCACATTTTCCCTTTCTTACCCTTCATCACCAGCTTCACAGTCCTCACAGAGCTATAATTAGCGCTTTTATTATTGCAACTACAGAACTGTGCTCTGATTATGGAGATAGTTGAATAATTTGTCATTATGGACTCTGTGACTTGAGATTTAACCCTTGCATAATGAGAAACACAGTGTGCGTCTGTCTCCATTTTCTGTATTATCAGCTATTAACATAACTGTGACAAAATCTGGGAAAAAAAAAAAAAGTCTGGAAGTTTAAAATAGAAGAAATGAGATTTTGGGATTGGATCCAGCAACACTGATTTTCCTGCTGTCCCCATTGTATCTCCAGCAGTGTGTTATAATGGATTGCCTTTTAGGGAAGGGTGGCAAACTGATTGGTTTTGTGCTGCTGATCAAGATTAGCTTAATATGACGAAACAGTACAACGCAGCACGTTTCTGTAAATGTCCGACTCTCTGTCCCCAGTGTCAAATGTCCTATTTTTCTTTTCCTGTTCTCTTCTTTCTCATACCGATATGCACTTTTGTCCCTCTAGGACGACAGGAGAGTTTCCACCTGCAGTGCAGGTCAGTGAAAATGTGCTCAAGGTACAGAATGTGGACGAGTCTGTCAACACCACTTTTTTCTGTGAGGTCAACAACCAAATCGGGACGACCAAAGAACAGTTTGGGATCCTGGTCAGAGGTGAGTTTAAGTGTCACAGATCAGCGCAGCATGCTAAAATTAGGCACCTGCTTAAGTGGCCTTTACAATTTCAGTTAGATAACATTTTAAATATCATATTTCAGCATCGTGTGATGTTTCTCAGTGGAAACAATCTCATTTGTGCACTTCCCTGTGACATAATGAATTAACATTATGATTGTTCCTGTCACTGCAAGTCAACCCTTCTGTGGCTCTAAATGGATTAAAACCAATACGAAGGGTAATTTGCGCAACTTGCAAATGCCCCAGCACGCTGATAAATTGTACACAGTAAAGGCATCAATAAAGCAGTGAACATTTCATAAGTAAAGTGAGAAAGCCCACTCTTGGGACTCACTTGGGTCTCATTCATCATGTAAACGTTTCCCTTAGCTTGTACATAAAAACATTTATATCTGAACCGATGAACTGGAACAAAGTGCACTTTTATCACACAGGCTACACATTTCCTGGTGTCCTCTGCTCTCATGTCTTCCCTAGGGATGCACCTCACATGTCACATATTCACACACACAAACGGACACATTTTCTGTGCTGAGGGCTAACTTGGGTGTTTAGTGTAGGGCTAAGGGGTCCAGCTGCTCAGTCCATGGTGTGTGTCTGTGTGAGTGAGTGCGTGTGTGTGTGGGAGGGAATCTGAGCGATCAGAGCTTGCATGTGCATTCCTTTTATGTGTTTTTTTCTTTTCTTTTTTCTTTCTTGTTGTTGTTCTTCAACGTCATAAAACCCTTCCCCTCTCTGCTTTTAAGAGTGCGTGTTAGTTTTTTTTGTGTATCTTTGCATGCGCTTAATAAACTCTATTATCAAAGTTTCCATGCTTTATCAATACCCAAGGTCTGTCAGCTGCTTAGTACATCTTTTGGCATTTGCATTTTTTTATTTTTTTATTTTTTTTCCCCTGAAGGTTTTTCATGGTAGTTCAATATTGTGAGAGCTGCACACGAACTAGACAGTTCCCATAGATATTTTCACTTCTACTTTTTCTTATTCTTTTTTTTTTCTTTGTCGCCGTTAAAAACCACTGCTTCTCAGCCATACTCTGTGCCATCAGTAACAACAGGAAACACTAACGCAAAGCAAGCAACACATAAAGTGACACATTTGACTCAAAATGATACAGTTCACTTTGTAATATAGTGGATTTTAGAATAGTCTGCAGTATGGCTGCAGTGATGCATGAACTAAAATACTTTGGGTGTGTGTGGGTACATGTTTGCAGGTTGTGAAATGCATGCATGTATTCAGGTGTAAGCACTTGGAGAGAACCTTCCAGAGCAGGTCATACAGTCCAATCGCTGCTGTTTGAGAGTTTTAGCCACCCCTTTCAACAGTGTTCACTTCTGTATTTCACCTCATACAAAATACATCCTCCTTCACTCTTCAGCCTGCACTTAGCCGGAAGTGATTTCCTGCTGACATCGGGGTAAACCTTTTCCATGATGGGCAGAGAGTGACTACATCTTAAGAGCCACCCAGCTCCTCCATGGCCTCATTTCAACTTTTTTTTTTTTTGCTTCTTCTAGTCCTCTTGCTCCGTCTCTCCCGATTTCATTTTTGTTTCTCTCTCACTCCCCCCTACATCTTTCGTCAAGTCCCTTGGCTCCTTATGGTGCCACAGCATGCGTCACCACCACTCCTCTGGGGCCATTCTGTACTGCTGCATACAGTAGGTAGTGTAAATGGCTTCTGTAGCACAAAAGGATGTCACCAACTCCTGCTGTGTATTACAAGACACAAGCAAGTGAGATACAAAGATCCAGCGAGCAGAGGGAGAAAGAGGCTGCTGCTTTTAGACTACAAAGATGGGGAACATGCCACACCAAGATAAATCAGTGCCAGCATGCAATCCTCAGTCAAAGAAGCAGAGAGTAAGGGCACGAGGAATGGAGAGAGAGAAAGCGATGCTGACAGCATTTAAAACTCATGGGAATCATGTGCTACTGCATCCTATCTCCTCCACTATTGGCCTCCGCTATCTCTCAGCGTAGCGTGTGTTTCTGTCCGTCTCCAAGCCTCTCAGAGCGGATCAGTCACCCTTTGCTGCTTCAGCTCCTGGCTGCTTCTCTTCTCAATTCCACCATCCGTTCCTCTCCTGCTCTGTCTTTTATCCTACATTTTCACTCCTCCCCCATTCTTCATCCCACTTCCCTCTTTCTCTTCTTTCATTTTCTTTCGGGTCTGCTTGTTCCTTACCCGCGTTGAACTTCCCACAGTTGGTCTTATTCTCTTGCTACCGACCACCTCCTCCTTCCATCCTACTCTTCTCTTACTCATTGGCACAGAAGGAGGATAAGACGCGAGCTAAAATTGCCAACACTTAATAGGTGACTAAACCAACAAGCGAGTGTCAAAGGAAAATAAGTTTCTAGATAGCAAAAAGGGAGAGAAGTGCACATAAAGAAAGACGGTCGGTACTATTAAAGAGAAATTAAGGAGTCTAAGAAAGATGTGTAATGCCTTCAGATGGGATTGCAGTTCAGACCTGTGGATGCTAATGTGAACGTGTGTAGACAAACGGGGCTAAGAGGGGCCGACAGGCGTGAAATGGCCAGCACCTGCTACATAGCAGGTCCCCCCACTCCCCTTTACCCCACAGCTGCATGACACACACAAATTTACACACTAGTGTCTGTGTGCTTACTCGCGCCTTCTGCCCTCGGTCTTGTCCTGTGCACATGGAGGCAGCAAGAGGGATGGATGTCCTCTCTTCTCCTTGCCTCTCCTCCTCTCATCTTCGATCCTGCTGCTTAGTCACACAGGCACGCAAACACATCCTAGCCTTCTCTCTTCTTGCATTTCTTTCGATTTATCTCTCCGATGCCATCTATTTCACTGCAGTTTGCTCTTTCATTGCATCTCTCATCCACTCAGTTAGCATATGCTCTCTCCTCATCCTCCTTATCTCTCTCAGGTTGTCTTTCACCCTCCGCAAGTCTGCCGCTGATCTTCTTGCTCAGAAAAGAGACTCCTGCCCCCAGCATTTTCCTTCTCTCCATCTCATGCTTGTGCTATCTTTCTCTCTCTAAGCTTAACTCTTAAATACCAGTAGCTCTTCCTTAATCACAGCTTAGTAGTCTCCATCCCTCCCTCCATCCCTCCGTTCTGGGCTCCTCTCAGGGGGGGTTCTTGTGTGGCTAACCCAGATTCCATCCATTTTTTTTTCTTGGTTTTTTTCCCTCATCATTCCTTAAAGGGGTGGCTCAGCTGAACCTCAAAAAAGTTAAATGCTCTAGATTGAATCCCCCACATGGTCTGAAGGGCTCTTCAGTTAAACGGAAAAGAGATTTCCTCCCAATTCAGTGCGTTTTTCCCATTTTCAGACTCATCCAAGGAGACAGTTCAAGGGCAAGGGGCTTGGCTATTTTCCTCCGTGGGGTAGAGTGTGTGAGTGTGTCTGTGTGTGTACGCCTGTATCTGTCTGCGTCTGTCGTTGTGTGTCTCCGGCCATGCGAAAACAGCCAGAGAACAGGTCTGATGGAGCCAAGTCTCCCTCCAGCCTGCAACTGGCCCCCTTCCCACCCCTAATTAGCACACACAAACACACATTTCTGGAGACACACACTCGCACAGACACACTCAGCTGTGTTCAATAACTTAACATACTGACAGAGAATACTACTAAGGGATGCTCTAGGTGCAGCCCAGCACAACATCCGAGCAGTGATGACCATGGAGCACGTGTGTATGTATGTGAATGAGACCATGCATGTTTTTTTGGACGGCTGCAGCAAACGTTACTTCTGCTCCATCTCTCTCATTACTCGCGGTCACTTGGAGCGTACAGTTGTGTTGGACATGACTTCATAAGGACCATGCTGTTTTTTTGGCTTCCACAGTATGTTGTGTGTCTCTGTGTGTGTGAGTTTTATGTTGTTGTTGT
>NW_005187446.1:581891-598656 GCF_000239375.1 Pundamilia nyererei | reverse complement strand
GGGGGGGGGGTCATACTGCATGTTTGGTTTTCTCCCCACATTATCTACACAGCATGCATATTGCAGTTTTTCATCTGGTTCATTCGTCAGCATGTCTTTGAGGTGTCCTCTCGTCACTCACTCAAATTCCACTGGTGCTTTGTTAGGTTGTGACTGAGTCTGCACTTGGAGTCTGTGATGGCTCCTTTACATCTCTTTTTGTGAATCTTTTAAATGTTGTCTCCAGAAGGGTAGAATAAAACATGATGTATTATCCACAAAAGGATTTACCAGCGCAGACTTTGAAAAAAAAAAATACTCTTAAGAACTGACTTGAGTTACGCATTAAATATAATTAGATGAGTAGAATTCAGAGAGAATTTGCATTTGATTTTCAGCGTAATTCCCTTTGATGTGACAGCAGTGTGTGGCAGCATCGGGCCCAAACTTGGCACTGAGATTTTCACCACGTAGCATGTGGTGGAGCTCCACAGAGTCGGAGGTGATAATGCATTTCTTGTGTTCCTGTTACAAGTGGACACCGAGGGCTAGCTCTCACTCTCGTGTGTGTGTGTGAAGGGGAATGTTTAGCACAGCTTGGGGTGGGGGGTGATCTGTGTGCAAGGGGAAAGTAGTGTGAGAAGATGTACGAAAGGAAAGAAAAATGTACCCGCATTATTAATTCTTTCCCTAGGCATGTGTTGAAAGTGAAGCACAGAGGAGGAGAGCACAGAGAAGTAACACATGACAGAAATACAAACGCAAATTGGACAGGGAAAATGGATTTGGAGGGCTGAAGGAGCGTGTGCAGGAGACAGCTAGTGAAGTGGAGGCAGAGATGGAGAAAATGGTAGCAGAACTGAGGAGAGGAAGAAAAGAGTGAAGCACAGGTGTAGACGGCAGTAGACTACCATTCTCTCTTTTGACACGAATCAGTGTTACACGAGTAATACTGTCAGCTCTCTGTACAGTTAACAAGAGAGGCCGGCTTCTGTTGGATTTCAAATGGAACCGACAATAAGAATCGAGCTGATTTGCTACTTTCGAATTTAGGCAGGGATTTCAACGGCAGCGTCTACCGGTTAATCCTCTGCCGCGGCTGGTGAAAGTGCAGAGTGTGGAAAGGAAAGCAAGAGCGGTAAGAGAGGATGTTCGGCTTAACCGAGGGCTCTTGATCACTTTCTGCCAGAGTCTGAAATTAAAAAATACATTTTCTCACCACAATTTATTTGGTTTTATTCTGTAGTTAATGCGCTCAAACCTGAGTGGAGCGGTAGCACTTTGGAGTGACAGATAACAAACAGCCTATATTCCATTACATCATGTTTCAACAAAGCGCATTGTTGCAGAAAGAGCAACATGAAAGCCTTTAATTTCATTCTGAGGCATCACGAAGTAATGAGTACAATAAATAAGAAATCGGAGACATGAACGTGAATGCTTTGAACCCTGTAAAAGTAGGAATAATGTATATTGAGACATCATTTTCCGTTCCTACTTCAAGCAGGCTTACTTTTATATCTTCCAAGAAGGCATGCTGCAGGAACAGCTTACGGAATAAAGTCTAAGCTGTCTTTCTAATTTGTTATTCCTGTCTGAGTTATACCACTCGTTATGTCGTCGGCATATTCCCTTTAACGTTTGTAGAACACTTCTATCCAAAGCTTTGGCGTACAGCGAATGCAAACATTATTCTGTTTTTATTCTCGCTGCCCACTGAGTCAGAGATGACACTGCAGCACATGGGAAAACGGTCACAGGTTGTGTTTGTGGGGAGTTGTCAGAGTCCCTGAAAGCACTTAGAGCCCTGAACTCATGACCCCCGAAGCCCGTACAAAGCAGCAACATCCTGCTTGTGTTAATAGTGTTACTAGTCTAGGCTAGTCTGTGCCCGTGACACAATCCGCTAAAAGATTTTAGAACTTCCTGAATTTAATGTTTTCATTTAGTCACGTTCCTTTATAACTGTCTGAAGTCTGAACTGGAACATTAGAATAGCTTTGATATCGGCACTGACTCGTGCATTTTTATTGACACGACAAATGGAAGCATTTCATTTAATACACAGCCCCAGTCTGAACTGTTAGCTGACTTTCATGCAGAAGCAATTGAATTTGTTGCCATTGAAATACCTGCTTTAAAATACAGCACTAGTATTACTGAAGGGGAATATCAGGGGAGGAGAAAGTACAAGTTCAGAAAAAGAGTACTGACAAGTCACATGGGACCTCTTTACAACCCTGATTTAGACAGCACTGCTTATCCCTGGAGTTTTTGTACAAAGACGCACAAACAGGGATGCTGTGTGTTTGATTGCAGAGCCCTAGTTTCAGTCATAGCCTCCTGAGCTAGTTTGCACTCTAACAAAGCCTTTGTCAATATTAAAATGAACTAAAGTGGCTTATTTTTCTTGTGTATGTGTAATGCCAGAGGAAAAATGGACCCACATATAAGACTGATGCGCACTCAACCAGTGCCTGTGGCGTACAGAAGTGGAGAGGGGCAGCAGTCTGTGCCCGCGCTCATACACGGCTTCCAGGAAGACTTGTCATTCCGCTGTGTCGCTTTGTCACTCACTCAATCTGCCGCCTCCTCCTCCAGCACCGCACCACCTTCTCCTCCTCCACCACCCCCACCTTCTCCTCCTCCTCATCTAATTTCCACCCTTCCTTCCTCCTTCATTCATCATTATCCTCCTCTGCACGGCCTCCACCTGTTCTGCTCTGCACACACTGATCCATGCTCTTTAATAAAAGTGTGTGTGCGTGTGTGTGTGTGTGTGTGTGTGTGTGTTGCACATTTTTTTAACCCCCTGCCTTGCCTTTTGATGGTGGTCTATGGAAAGACCCTGGCTATCGAAGGGCAACACAGGGGGAGGGTGGTTGAGACGTTGTTGTGACGTAGCTGTGGGAATGGGGACAGCAGCAGCTCTGAGGGAGAGGAGGAAATGTCAAAGTAGAAGGATGCTCGTCGTGCACACACACGTGCACACACACACTTGACTGTACTGACACCTCAGCACTCTTACACACTTGACTGCATACATTTCAGACCAGCACCACTGACATCATCCAACCTTTTTCTTGCCATCTTGCTCTTTTTTTTAAAAAAAACAAACAAAAAAAACAAACTTTTTTTTGGCTGTCTTAATTTTTTTGTCTTCCTCTCCACTGGTCGAACTTTTTTTTTTTTTTTTCTTTCTACCCTTTCTCAACCATATCCTTTTTCTTCCCTGTTTTTCTCCCTCCCTGCCTCCCTCCTACAGAGCCCCCAAAGAACCCATCCAATGCTGGCGTGGTGGCGGGAGCAGTGATTGGCTCCCTGCTGGCCCTCCTTTTGGTTGCCGCTCTCATCGCCGTGCTCGTCACCCGTAGGCGCAGGCAGCAGCAGGGTTACCGCGCCAATGGTGGCAGTGACATGAAGACGCGCATATTCGGGGGCGGCAAGAAAGCGAGCAAGAACGGCACAAATGGAGGTGCGGGAAACGGCGGCGGCAACAACAACGGCCCCATCTACGTTTACAGCGAGAGCTCCCCCATTCAGGCCCTTGGAGAGAAAAACAACCACCAGCTGATTACCATGGGAGGCCACCCTGAAGTGGTTAGCACCACACCCACTGCCCAAGACATCCTGCTAAGCAACGAGTTGGACGACGCGGAGAAGAGGAAGTTTGACGAGCTTGACGAAGCAGAGAACTATGATCACTACAATCCTGGTGGCCCCATCCATTTGCCTCGCTCAATTCGCGATCAGGAGATGATTGGAGAATACGATGATGACATGGAGTCCCAGCGTGATGGCTCGGTCATCTCACGGACTGCAGTTTACGTATAGAGGAGGAGGAATTGGAGGAAGGGGAGGAGGAGGAGGCAAAAAGGCGAGCTGGAGAATTCCTCCTGAGGATTTTGTGGCGGTGGGGTCTTGTCCCTGTTTGATGGTGAAAAGAAAATCATACCACTTTTATTTTTGAAAAACAAAAAAATCAATTTTAACTATAGTCTATCATTAATCACAGTGGACAGAATGAAAAAGAGGGTGTGGTGGGATGTTGTAAAAGGATTGTTGTTGTTGTTATGTGGTCCCTAAGAACTAAAAATCAAACGGAGAAAAGAACAACATGCCTCCCACCGCTTCTGCTCGTGCTCTCGCTATCACTGGGACCTTGCCTATTGACTGACAGACAGGCTAAAGAGAAACAATGTAATGTGGGAGTAGGTTCATGGAAAAGTGATTACAAGCTTAGAGGAGGCATCTCACTTGCATATTCGCTGTTATCTTCACTAAAACAGTAGCTGTGGAATAAGTTGTCAAGCAGTTACCTGATGCCTGCAAATCTCTTTACTTCTGTGGGAAACTTTTTGTTTTGCCAACGTGTTGAGCTGTGACACCTGGTGGGAAGTGGAGGACAGCGGTATGAGTCAGTTTGAAAGTATAGACAGTAACCATCAGGTAATTTCGAGACAGTAAAAATGTATTTGCTTATGTCTGCTGGTGACTTCGCTCTGCTCTCTCTGCCTTCTTCTCAAAACAACTCTGCCAACTATCACAGGCAGTAGACACTCTCAATTTGAACTTGGCAAAAAATTTAAAGAACACGAGGTCTTTGTGTGCCGAGCAAATAGAAAAGCAGTTAGGTTTTAACAAAGTAAGTTTGCTGAGAGTTTGAACCAAGTTCCTAACAAGGTGTTCACGAGCAAACTTTTGCACTGTGCCTGGAGGTAAGAGACGGTAAACAAGAGATGAGGGAATGAGGTGTAGCTGATCTGACAGGGTCAAAGGATGGGGAGAGGGATTCAGGAGGCAGGAGGACTAGAAAGGAGCACGTCTCTTCTTTTCTCTTCCTCCTCATCCTCGTCTATTCAGAGCGCTCCTGACAGGAGGAGCTTGATTGGTAATGAGCCGTGAAGTCGCTCGCTTAGCCGGGACCAACAGATTGCCACCACTTATCGTTTATGACGTGGCGATTCCTCTCTCCCTCCCACCTCCATCTCTCCATCATGCTTCAGTCTCTCCTCCTCTCTCTCCGCATCCTTCTCTCCCTTTCTCTCCAGTGTTTATGGGGAGTTTATGATTTATCCAGGGCGGTGTTGAGGTCAGGGCTACCGAGAGCAAAGTAGTATTTTACCGCTCCTGATGTGTCAGACACCCCACTTACTCTACTCCAGCCCGGTGTGCCCTGACATGCCAGGAGTGACTAATCCACCTGGAGTGGCCATGTTCACTCCACTGCACAGACACCCCAGCTGCCTCTCCCGCTTTAGTAAATGGTGAGATGTAACAAGAGCCCCACCTCCAGAGTGCAATGGCATTAGGTTAGACAGATTTTCAATGAGATCATATATTTCTTTCCATTAGCCAGTGTTGTTAAATGTAGTGAATTGATCGGGAGACATAAAAGGTTGCATCCGCAGCAAAGCTATGGGAGTCATATTGACTAACAGGCAACATGTGGCGAAATGGCCCTTTTTATGATGCAGGTTCAGGGCCGATTGTCTCCTGACTGTTAATTTATCCTTTTAACGAGCCACCGGAGGCCCGCTCGGGCAAATATTACTCCATGGCTATTGTACACCGCTGTCTTTGAGGCTCGGTGTGTGTACATTTGCATGCGTCACCATATCTGCATAGCCACTGGGCGACTGTGATGGACAATCGTAGAGAGAACCGAAGCTCCTCTAATCATTGCGTTCCCTGCCCTTCCTAATCAGCTGTCCTTGGACCCACTGGGAATCCAATGAAAGGGGTCTTGATGACTGTACCTGACCTCCTGTAAAGGACCTTCTAAGAAATGGGTTGGCTTCTGCTGCAGGTCATAAGGGCAAATGCAGGGTGACCCATTCCTAAGGGCAAAGATGACTGTGCTTGCGTTTCTTATCGTGGCTGTTTTTTTTTAACCTTGAACTACAGATGTGAGAGAGAAACACTCACCCAGTATCTGTACAGGGCGAGGCAGACCTTGTTTGCCTTTGATGGCTGTTAACCTTCAGAGAGGTGGCGAGAGAGAGAGACAGATGACAAAAATAGAGACGGCGCTTCGTGTTTGAGCACTGTCTAGCATATTGTAAGCCAGTGTGCTCAATAGGATTATCGTCTAATGGCCTTAGCTTATACTTAAATGCAACTCCTGCCAACCTGGGGTACAGTAAATTTGCCGAACGCAGCTGATTTGTCACACTCAATATGAAAATGTATTATTTTTACACTTGTATGTGTCACCAATACAAAGAAATATGAGTGCAACACTTAGTTGTTTTTTTTGTTTGTTTTTTTTGGAAGGGGGGGTCAAAAAAAGAATACTGACAAAGGGACAAAACTGTTGTATGTACATTTTGGTGTGAGCTGTCTGTGTACTATATACGTAAGCATCTTTATTTTTCTTGTGAAAATGTGGATATTTATGAAAATGTAAATATCAGATCGATGGAGCCAGTGTTTCCGATGTTATGGAAGTAAAGAGGAAAGCGTTTGTGGGTTGGCTAAACCTCAGAAGGCATTCAGAATGTAATTTTTAACCTAACGCATACCTCAGTAGTTTGGGTGTTTATAACATACTGAACTGACTGAGTTTAATTTATCCAAGGGCCAATTTGATTTGGGGGGGATGCATATGCTTGAATTTGTTTTTTGTTTTTTTGTTTTTTATCCGAGGTAACTTTATCTGCATTTATAAGCACACATTTCTTGGCAGACAATTGGCTTCACCTTCTCCTTGACAGAAACTCTGCACAATGCAAAAACTTACACACAATACTCAATTCATCAGGTAGACCGTAACGACGCAAGCAACGGTCTGTTGAGTCAGCGCTCGGTGTGTGTGTGTGTGTGTGTGTGTGTGTGTGTGTGTGTGTGTGTGCGCAAATCTGTGTGCCAGTGTGTTCGGCGGCTTTAGGACATCTCTCGCTGCCATTGGACTGTAACTTGAGTAGCCACCCTTTGTCACCATGGAAAATTGGCAAACCGAAGATATTATTGTGCATTTCGAGAAGACTCACTCACTCGGCGCACACACACATACTGTACGTATACATTCGCAGAGTGCTGAGATGCATTCGCCCACACACAAACACCCCTCAGTCAGTCTCATTATGCTCACTCCCACAGCCAAACTGTGCAGAAGACACCTTCTACCTGACAACTCTGCCATCTCCTGACACAAGCCCACACAAATGTGTTCGCGTAGCTGCACACACACACACGAACACACTTCGTCTTACTCTGCCTCTTCCACAGCGGCTCTGTCAGGACACATACAGAGTTCTGTTAGTGTGGAAAGAGCTGTACCGTGATGTGTCCCCCTGCTCCAGTGCTTTCTGCCCCCCAAAGTGTCCAGCCTGTTCCCGAATCAGTGACTGTGTAGAACATAAACAACTACACATTCGGGGGAGACGCACACCTTTCACCCAGTGTCACAGACACAGGCTTTTTAGGAAAGCGATTGTCCGTTCTGGTCTTGTTCTGCAGAGGGAAATATCGCTTTCATAAAAATGCCACCGCGCTGACCTCCTCCCCCTCCAAGAGCCCTTTGAATGCTTTTAGAAGAGTCGCATTTTTTTTTTTTTTTTAACTTGACTCCAAAATGTTGTCTTTTACTTCAGCCACCTCTGCTACTGCGACCGCCTCCACAGACACACACACGAGCACATCCCATTGCCACCCACCTCGGTGCCCAAGTAAGGCTTGTCAGACAAAATGCTTTTAAGAGAAATCTGCAAACCTGGTCCAGGTCTTGCACAAGGTTAGATAGTCAGAATATCCAATATTTTCTTTTTCCTTTTTTTTCTTTTTCCTGAGAGCAACGTGCTCTTATCGTTTCTTTGGCTCCAAACATCTGATGAGTAATCAAAGCCTTAACATCTCCCATCTCACATGCATTAAGTAAAAAATGAAGAAAAAAAGAAAAAAAAAAGAGAAGCTTCCGGTGTACATAGTATAAATATATAAATATGTAGCAGAAAAAAGAATTACTAATTTATGGTGTCACGTTTGTGTATTACTCGGTGACAGCACGCATGAAGGATTTATTTTCTCCTGTTTACCGCTTCTCCTCTCTTCTGTTATTTTTGCAGTGCTTTATAATTTATGTTTTATGAGTGCTTTATTCTTGACTGCTGCGCTGTGATTGCTGCCAAAACTGGCAAATGTGCTTCTTCTATACAAGTGAAACTGTATACAAACACACAACAAAACAGTCTTACCCAAAATGTGCTTTTTATTATTGACTGCTTTGTGTAAAGTTGTTCTTTTTTCTTTTCTTTTTTGTATATATTTTTTTATTTTATTTGAGTTTTATTTTGGTCTTAAAAAGAAGTAAAAATACAGATTAGAGTTGGTATTGCCATTTTTGTCATGTCTTTCTAGATTATTTTTCCGTGTTCAGTTACTATTAAAGATTTCTTGATTTTTGAAATGTTCCGGTGTTGCTGTGTGTGGTATGTGTCTCCTCTTTCTTACCTTCATGTCTCTTTGACACTTGAGGTTAGCTGGATGACTGAGCACCCAGATTGAATAGAAACGCCAGTCATTGATTCACACTGATTAAATTTATAGATTAATTGATCAGGATATGAAGTAGCTTCTCGGTCTCTTGTCACCCATCCTTCAGATCTCAGACACACCCCTGCTTTTTCTCCCCTTCCCCACACTCTCATTTCCTGGTCTGGCTGCTTGTCTCGTTTCACTTTTGATAAATCTGTGAGTGTGTGTCAACAGAAGTGTGATAACAGGCTTATGGGAAAATGAGCGCAGGAACAGGAGATGCCATTTCGTGGTTTATAATTGTCCTGAGCTCCACCTCCTCCCGTTCTGTTTTGTATATGTGACTTGGCTGGCAGAAGTAAACTTGCTGCCTTAGTAATGGCTAGGTAGCAGATGCTGTAGTTGTTTAAAGGGCACATTTTTCTATTAGGTGTTTCACCGGTGCCTGGAGATAATGAAAGCACTGATGCATTCCTATTTCAGAGTGCAGGAATACTATTATATTCAGCAGAGTTTCAACAGTTCTCATGTAAAAGCTGTACAAGCGTAGAGAAAAGGGTAGAGAGCAGGAATGTGGGCATGTAGCTTCAGTGGTTTTCCTGGAGGGAGGCAGCTTGTGTTTTCAGTTGGGGAATGTGCAGGCCAAGCTGAAACTGGGTGAATGGAGCGCCTCTCAAAGGCTGCATTGTTTGAGCTCTGCCTAAACCAAACAGGTTTGGTCAAATTTCAACAAGAGGGCATGCAGAAGTTTAACTGTGTGTAGGTTTATGCTTAAATATGCTGTGTGCGTGTGTTGATGCATGCATATGCACCTGCCTCATTTAGTTTGGACATTAAAAAGCGCTGCTGTTTCCCCACAAAACAAAAACTGACACAAGCAAATTCTGCTCTTTAACGTGCCTGTGATGGTGACAGTTGGTATATGGCAGTGATGGCAGCGAGTTCTCAGTGTTTGCCTGGTGCTTTGATGCCGTCATGTATCTGTGTGTCATCCTGGCTCCTTGTCACAGTTCATTTTTGTTGCAGGCTTCTTCTGTCAATGCACAGCTATTTACTGTGAGTCCAGCCCACCATCTGGCCTCTCTAATTGCTTTGGATTTGAGGCTGGCAAGATAGAGAGGACTTACACACACAGACAGACTCGCTCACTATCTCTCTCACGCACACACATACACACTTACACACACTTACACACTTTGACTCCTTTGGTTTTCTAGCTGAATGTAAAACACTACGCAGCAGCAAGGCTTTTAAGGCACAGCTAGTAATAAAAGCCTGTGTGGTGCATGCGTTTTTGTCTCGCTGTTACACATGAAGGGGGAAAAAAAAGTATGCCCATCATGTGACTGAAGTGACCCCGTAACGCAGAACCTGGCCTATTAGCGCTCAGAGCAAATAACCTGGATCAGGAGTCAAAGTGACAGCTCTACGCCAGGCACTACCACTGCGTTCAACCTTAGCTTTCAACGATGAGACATGGTGCGGTGCCCCCCGGGCAACTCGGCTGGCTGGTAGTGGCACTGTTCCCAACAAGTTGATTGTGGGTGTGCGTATTAAAAAGTGTGTTCTTTGGTCATCCAGCGTGCTAAACAAGTCTGTTCTGGTGGTTAGGCGCCCACTGAGTGCTATGCTGGTTTCAGACAGATTGGGTTTCCACAGGATGTTTGTGTGTGTGAAAGTGTTTAAGTGTTATCAGATTTTTTTTTCTTCTTCTTTTTTTGGTGTGTACTGTTTGACACATGAATGTTTGTGCATGGCTGTATATTTAACTTCCAGCTCTGGCAGCCATAGCTCTGATTAAACACTCCGATTGTGTGTGTGTGTGTGTGTGTGGGGTGTGGGGGGGGGATAAGCAAACAGACCAACTTTGGTCTCTCTCTCTGTGCTGATAACGGCTAATACAATGCTCATCACTTAGCCTCTCACCCTCAAGCTCCAGACTTGACTAATAAATCCCAGAGTGAGTGATGAATGGCCAAGCCTGCTGCATCGATGTATGAGTGATGGATGTGGTGACCTGGGCCTTCACAGGAATTAAAGCAAGTCTGCCTCTAACCTCAATTATGAAAGTAGGTCTGTGTTTCTATGAGCTTTAAAGTGACTGTTTTTTATCTTTGTTGCCTGTGGTGAATAAGTAGACCTCCAGCTGTGTGTGTGTGTGTGTTTATAGTTAGTCGAGGGTTTCTAGCAAACACTAGATCTTTAACTGGCTCATTTCATGGCTGAGAGTGATTTTTCTAAATATTTGGGTTCTGCATTCTGGTTTTGACTCCTATCTGTTACTCCTCACTGACCCTCCAGTTTTAGGACAATTATCCAAAATATGAATCTAATTAATGAGTTTGTATGTTGAAATCGTGGAATGTACTTCAGTGGCCAAGTCAGTCATCTGAACCCAGTCCAAGCATGCGTTTCTTTGCTGAAGACCAGATTGTTGGAGGGAAACCCCCTGAGGAAAGCAAGACATGAAGATGGCAGCAGTACAACTCTGGCAGAGATGACAAGTGCGATAATGTCTCTGGGTTTGGATTACTTTTTCTGAAGTTTGTTAATTTGTCCACATGCTTTCTTTCCCTGTGTGTTCCTACTGAACAATAAGAGCACAGAGTCTACAGTTATGTGTTCTCTGCAAAGCAGCGCTTTGAGCTTAAAGTTAATGAGTACAGTAGAGCTCTAATGATTTTTTGATTGACAGAGAATTATCAGTTATTTATCAAGCAAACACTGCAGCTTTGTGGGGATTTGCTGCTTATCTTTGTCTGATGTAAAAGCACGTTTAATATGTTTTGGGTTTCTGACAAAACGTGAAAGTCAAAGACTTCACCTCAGGCTATATTGTGATTGGCTTCTTATGCTTCCACACCAGTAATAGCTGTGACAGGATGGATTATGCTTTCAGGTAGTCTCTCTGTCTGTACATCCATCTATTGTTGTAAACATGATATCTCTCAAACAGCTCAGGGGAATTTTTTTCTTTTACAAATTTACCACAAACATTTACTCGGATGCAAAAATGAACTGATGAAAGTTTAGTGGTCAAAGGTCAGCATTGCCTTACAAAACAAATTTTCTAAATGAAGATATTTGCATGCTAATTGTGACAAGTTTTCAAAGAATTTAATAGGATGAAGTGATGATATTTTGTCTCCAAAGGTCAGCTTCCATGTTTTTCTCGCCATTATTCAGCGGCATAACTGAGGAAGAGAAGCAGAGGCTGTGGTCTCATTTGACCAGGTACTGAATTCATAATGCTAATCTTCAGTGCCCACCTGCTGAATAAAATCTTTAATAGATGTGAGAAAAGCAAGTCAAGACCAACATGCGTGTTAAATCCAGCTTCACTGGAGATGTGGAAACCAATGGTGGCTGATTCTCTGCTTCTCAGTTCCCACTGTTTTATAGATTTGGTACAAGCCATTCATCCATTATATCTTCTAACAGCCAACATAGTGGTTAGCACTGTCGCCTCATAACAAGAAGGTTCTAGGTTCGAATCCCTCCAGCTGGCAGGGGCCTTCTCCAGGTATTCCAGCTTCCTCCTACAGTCCTGCATACTACAAGTAGTGATTGAAAATGGTAAAATCAGTAGGTTTTAGCTCTGTGATAACCTGGCAAATTGTCCAAGTTTCACTCTATCTCCTCCATAACATCTGGGATCGATTCCAGCTAAGCCCACAACCCTGAACGGGAGAAGCGGTTAAGAAGATGGATGGAAATAATCACTGGCAGGAGCCTTGATAAGAAGCTGCTGCTGCTGCTGCTGATATTACCATTATTTAGCATTCTTTAGTATTTATTTAATCATTTGCACTAGATTGGTTTAGCTAGTGACTATAGAATAATATAATTCTTTTTAATTAGTGCAAAGTGCAGTCAAGTTTGATTGGAAATTTGCATTTCCTGTCTATCACCCAACAGCCACCATAGTGGTTACGACTGTTACCTCACAGAAAGAAGGGTCCTGGTTCGAGCCCCTGGCTCAGGCCGTTCTGTGTTGAGTTTGCATGTTTTTCCTCTGCCTTTCATGTGGCTGATCTGGCTTCCTCCCACAGAACAAAAACATGCACATAAGGTTAACTGGTGAGTCTAAATCATCCCTGGACATGAGGTAGATAAAGTCCTTACAGCATGAGAATAAAGTGTGGTCAGATGTGGCTTGTAGTCTCAAATGTTTTGAGCAGTCAGTAAGACTAGAAAAGCTCTATCTAAATGCCAGTCCATTTCTATTTCCAAATTTAATGAGAACCTTTTCAGTCGCTGGTAGGACATGCAATTCAAAACCAAATGTGAACCTCATGCTGGCACAGAAAAGTCAGAAGGTTCACCAAAGTCAGCGGGATCTTCTTTTTTCTCCTTTGGGGACCATGAATATCTGCAAAATGTCAAGGCAGTCAAACTAATCTTTGAGATATTTCAGTCCTGACATCACAATCTCCAGATACGATGTGAAATTATTGATTCAGTGCTTAAACTCTTAGAGTGAGTGTACAAAGTCTGAGTCATATACAGTCTATCGTGGTAATACTTGTTGAATTCCAGTATTTCACACACACCCACAGATTACTGATACTGGCTGCTCTCACGCTCCCTTGTTTTATCACAATGAAATTTGAATCAATATTTTTTAAAAACAATCTCTCAAGTGGAGTTCTTAATTTCACACTGTGTGAGTCCATTTGTGACAAATTCTGGGCTTGTTCATAATTTAGGAGTCTCTATGTGGAGAGACTAATTTGTTTGCCCGACCTGTAGTTTGTGAACGCTAAACTGGCTTTAGGTACTTTTCAGTGGTACAGGTTCTGGTGTCTTTGGTAGCAATGTTTGCTATGTGGGAAGGATTGGAATCTAATCTCGTTGGCATCTTACTTTAGTTGAGTTTGTTTTGGATCAGGCAGCGAGCACTTATTCACTATTCACACCAGAAACAGCTGTTTATTTGATACTTAAAAAGTCAAGAAAATTGCAGTTTGAAGTAAAAATGCATTTTCCATCAACTTAAATAAAAATGTCTCAAGGTATAACCTTCATTGCTGTAGTAATGAATGTTTCAAGCCAGAGGGGGTGCTTTAAAAGCACCTGAATGGCAAATGTAGTATTTCCTCTAAAAGAATATTATCATGTCACGCAAGGTGAAAGCAGAGCCACATTTGTAAATAACAGGAAATTGGAAATCATATCGTTCCTCTTCCACAAGCGGTAAATGATAACATCCGATCTTCTGGCTCCTGGTCATGCAGTTGTGTTCACATGTGTGTCTACTGTATGCATACGTACAGACACACACTTATAAAAATCCAGGCAGACAGACGGGGGGGAGATGAATGCTCCTGTTTCCCTCGGAGGCCCCTGGCGTTTACGCTTTCTGTCCCGTGCTGACGCAGCTGGAGGTAACTGGGCAGTTGCGCTGCATTGCTGGGCACACGATTCTCCCTAAGGGTGGAACATGCACGCGCAAACGCTGGGAGGGCAGAGAAGGGCAAGGAGAGGGGGAGTGAGATGTGGCAGTATGGATGGAGAGCAAAACGAGCATGATGTTGTGAGGAGAGCAAATAGGAGGTGGAGGAGTGAGATCTGAAGCCCTGTGGACTGCCAGAAGCTCCAAAGAGCTAGCAGGTATATAAATTTAACAGTGACTAATGCAAGATTGAGTAAAGCAGGAGAAGAGAAGAAAGGAGGATGGAGTCAGAGGATCGAGAGAGCAAGAGGGCAAAAGGCAGAACAGAGAGGGAGGAGTAGCTTGATTAAAGATGTAGTGGAGATGGCCAAGTGAAGGGTGGAGGCTGATCAGGGCTGAGTTGTTGCAGCTGTGTTGATTTAACTTCTCACTGTTCAGATTGTGTGTGCTGGGGTGTGGATGCATCTATCTGAGGACGCAATGAAGAGAGGGAGAGAGACATGGAATACGAAGCTTAGACGTTCAGAGAGCGCCGCTGACCTCAAAACACCTGCACAAACAGCCACCACCACAGACAAAAGCTCCGGCGTGTGTTGTGCATGCATGTTCACGAGTTAAATAAGCCCCAAAAGGTCTTCATGCTGTGACTTACCTGGAACAAATCCTGTTCTAGAAAATAAAAACCAAGAACATTATGTGAATGCGGTATGACCACCAGGGAGCGTAGCTTTGAGCGAAGTGAGTGTGCACGTGTCGGTGTGTGTGTGTGCATGACTATGCGCGGATGAATAAGAGAGATTTATATCAGGGAAAGAATGGTTTGTTGCTGCTCCTAAGAATAGATTCTGTGACGGAAATGATTTTGATGCTGTATGCAAGCCTGTGTGCGTGTGTGTGTGTGTGTGTGTGTGTGTGTGTTTGCTTGCCCTGGAGTGTTTTGCAGATCAAATGCACTTTCTGTTTAATTCACCGTCTCAACAGGCAGCTCCTACAAAGTACATGCACGCACTGGCACATGCACGTCTTTGCACACTCTAATACAAACATACAGAATGCAAGATGAGAATGGAGATAAAAAATGAAGTAAGTCTGTAAATATTTGGTCTTGGGGACATGAGATATTCTTCTGGGACAACCAAGTCCACAGTAAATGCCGTGTGTTTGCTTTCTTGTTCACTTATATGTGTAACTGCTGTGCAGATGTGGGTCTGCCTGGTGGTGAAGAACATGCATGCAAATATATGTAGGGTTTTTTTTTTCAGCGTGGGTGTTTAGTGTAAATGTTTTTTCAGGGCTGACAGGCGATGAATGTTCATGCTGTGTCCCCTTGAAGTGTTTCATAGTCAGAATAATCGCCATTGAGTGTTTTTTGGGAGAAATGGTTGTTGTAAAAATCCCTACTATGCTTTTTTTCCGTTGGCTTTGTGGGTTGTATGCTGTATATATACAGGTCTGTTCATACATACAGTATGGTGAAGTGATAGAGTGGACTAGACTGTGAGCCTTCATCAGCAGTCCAGAGTGATGTTATCTGCGCTGGCTAGTTCCCCTGTAGGGTTCAAGTCTTTTCTGCTTTCTTTGTAAAATACATACCAAAGACAGCGCTGTCAGACCTTAACAAAACTAAGCGTGTGCTCGTGTGTGCTCGTGTGCATGTGTCGGCTCCTCTTTTATAACTACAGATTGACACCTCATTCATGTGTCTGTCATCTTATCGAGACATCTCCTTTTCCTGTAATCACTTCTTCTGCCTCATCCTCTTCTCCTGCACTCCTATCTCCTCATCGTCTGCTGTGGACTAAACGTACCTCGCTTTTAGTCCACACCAGACGATAAAGGTGTGTGTGTGTGTGTGTGTGTGTGTGTGCACGCGCGCTCTCACGCTCTCACAACGCCGTCCAACTCGTACTGGGGTGTAAAACTCCACTTCCCCTTTTCTCATTTCCAACACATCTCCCATCACTTGTGGTTGAGCTGAGAGTTGGCATTATAAAAAGAAAAGGCCTTTTCACTTGTGAGTGTGGGGATGTGGGTGTGTGTGTGAGCCAGTATGACGATCTCTGACCACACTACAGCACCTGCTAGGGGTTCTCCTGTATGTCTTTGGCCCCTTGTTAACTTGTCCTCTACTCTAGAGTCCTCAGTGATTTCAACTACATGGCTTGTCACTCAACCCCACAGCCAAGGCATCATGGGTAACAGCTCTGACTCACTGCTAAAGTACACTTTAATGTCTAATGCGAGCAAGCGAGAGGGAGAAAGCATTGGAGTTTGGAAAATAGCTCAGCATTGCCATGCGAAGCACAGCGCCGCTGCGCCCTCCGTTGTCCGTTTAACTGTCAGCTTAGGGCAGTGATGGAATAAAATGGTCCTGAATGGACAAAGGGTCTTATCTCCGAAGGAAATTAAATGTTATTCAAATTTGGCGTTTGGCATCTCGGGGGCTGTACGTGAAATGTTTATAAACACAAGTCGATTATCGCTCACATAAACATGGATATGATCTTTGCCACCTTGACAGTAATAACAGGTTCATCGCAGCCTCACACCTCTGATTTAACCCAAGCGGCAAATGGAAACAGCCGCTGAGAATTATGGTCTGTTCACTGTGTCTAAGAGCTGGAACTCCTTTTGTTGTGAGGTAACAACAGGGTATAAATGGCAAAAAAAAGACGGCACAGAGCACTCAGAGGGTGCAAGAATGCAAGGCTCACATTTTTGATTAATTTATGTTCCAGTACATTTCAGTTTTCCTAAGTCATTACCCTCCCAAATGACAACCATTCCCGGTGGATTCAGGCAAACTCTTATAAACAAGTGCTTGCTGTGGTCCAATCTCCGTGCTTCTGGTCTGCTTATCGTCTTGTGTTAGCACTTGGGTTTACACTCTTTTCTGGAGACTGTGTATCATCCTAT
>NW_005187446.1:577232-581292 GCF_000239375.1 Pundamilia nyererei | reverse complement strand
AAACTTCGAAGCTGGGCCAAGAAAATACTTTTGCAAATGCAGTCATCTGAGCGCTCCGTATGATACGTAATGATTTCTTATTTCGAAGAAACATCTTTTGGTGTCTCATGTGTTGCTTTCCTTTCCGTGCAGACTCCGAAAGTCTTTGTTGATCATAAGCAGCGGAAATTTGACTCAAACAGTAGTGTGAAAATGGTAAATATTGCTATAGAAGATGAATTTGATGTTTAGTGGTGCGAGTTGGCGTACATGTGGATAATAGTTGCATATGCATGAGCCTATATTCGCTGTGTGTTGGTGGTATCCCTCTGTGTATGTGTGAGCCCCCCCTCTCAGTGAGTAGGCAGCGTATTACTTGTTTTGGTGCAATGAGCCAGGCCTTGTATTAGGCAGGTTGAGCTGCAGGGGAAATTTTGTAACACTTGACCTGTTTCACTGACTCATTTGTGTGGATGAAGAAAAGGAGGGAAAGAAAAGGAAGGAGAGAGCAAGCGAAGGGATTGGATGGCAGCACAAGTGGTTCGGGGTGATTGGAAGCATGAGTGACAATGGTCAAGAAAAGGAGGGGGAACAGCAGCTGGGGCTAGCTGAGCGGGGAGAGTGACATGAGATGACGGTGCCTTCACATTCCTGCTTTCTTACTTTCCCCGTCTCTGCGTCTCTCACCCATCCCTTTGTCTTTATCTTTCATTCAGCAGCCTCTCTGGCAGGCCTGGCCGAGTTGCCCCTCTTCTTATTACTCAGCCCTTCAACCTTAAAGGTCAAAAGCAAAGACTTTGCGCTTTAAAAGTAAAGAATATCACATTTCTCTGTAACTACCTGGTGCTGTGCACGTGACTATGCATATGTGACATTCCTCCTTTTTCCCGTCTGTCCCGGTGAATGTGGTTGTTTTTTTTTTTTTTTTTAAATACTCAATGCCAGCTCACTGCATACATATTAATAGTCTAGTTTTTCATTTGAGGAGCTCAGCTGGTGGTCTCCTGCCTTGAAGGAAGACTTTAAGCTGTATAACTGCTTCACTGGCTACTTATTCTCACAGTGTCCTCTCCTTCCTTCTGTCCTCAAATTCTCTCTGTGTGTGTTTATTTTCCTTTGCCTTTGGCTGTAATGAGTATAAAGTAGGTAAGAATGATGAATGATGTATTAGAAATTGTTGAGGGGTCAACTGATCATTTTCAAGTGTCTTTTTATTTTTTGCTTACCCTTTCTGATATCCAGCCATGCAGATAGCTTTTTATTCGAGCATGTTTTTAAGTGTAACCTGTTAAATATGCAGTACCTATAAAAACTGTTTATAGCTGTGTATTTCCCAGAGCACCAGGGCGATGAATCTTCAAAGATAGCTGAGTATCTGAATGCAATTTTCATGTACAATTCACACCTAAAACGAACAAACTGGATATCTCAGCATCTGTCAGCGCAAGAAGGAAATGCATGGAGACCGCCATGTGATTTTTTTTATTTTATTTTATTTATTTATTTTCCAAAAAAAGAAAAAAAATATCAGACCCCATCTGGAGATGATGATCAGAATCAGCTGGGTGTGAAAGGCAAGCTGTGTCCAAAGTCCACCTCCTCCCAGTAATTTAGTCCTGCAGGCAAAGAGTTTACAGATTTCATTTGAATTGTACAGACACCTCGTTCAGCTCTCTCCTCCCTGTTTTGTCCTATCAAAGGAACCCACTTTGGTGCGTATGACAAAATTTTTTCCTTCCCTCCCCTTTTCATAACAAGATCCACCTGTTTAGATCTCAAAAGAACTAACTGGCCAAAGTCTCCAATCAAGCCCTAGATTTTTAGACATGTAGGAGTAAAGTTATCTCTCAGACTAATTACAATATACTCAAATGCTATTATGGATTTTTTTTTTTCTTTTCCGTTTTTTTGTCCAGTGATGCCAAACTCATGTCGTCTAGCCCTGCTTTAAACACATTTCAGCTCTAGCTATAACATCTTTCCTGACAAGAGTTTATTGAGGAAATAATTATGCTTCCCTCGACCTGGGACTTGCCAAGTTTGTCAGCAAGTACACCAAACAGTTTCATAATTTGCATACTGAGATTGATGGTGTGCATGTGGGCTGCATGGGCAAAGCGAAACTGCTTATAAATGCAAAGCATTAAAACAAATGTAATGAACTGCATGTAATATAGAAACTCTAATGTTAATATCTGGTGTAGATGTTGATGGCCAAAGAAACCCAAGAGGGTTATTGCAGAATGTGGCCAGATAAACCCAAAACTATCTCGCTGGTTAGAAAGCACTGCAACTCCTGGAGCCTTTAATACTTAATGCGCTGAACTTTGTTGCCCACCAGTGGGTCAGTCATTCGAAACTCATGTTGTGCAGCCAAACATTGTTCTGACTCTTCGAAGTTTATTTCAAATGTGAGTGGAGATTCAGAAGTCTCCAGACATGCCAAGTTCGATATTCCTCACGTGCCTGGAATTCAGAGGAGGGAAAAGATAAACGAAATGTCAGGCAGGAAGTTTTAAAGCCTTCAAGTTGCTTAAGGGTAAAATTATGCTTTAAGAAATTTAATCATGTGTAAGAGTTTGATATTGTTCCTCATTTTCCACTTCATTTGCTTGTTTAAAAAAAAGTAGCAGTAAAAATGTGGAGGAAAAAAAAATCCTCTTGTCTATCTTCCTTTTCCTTCGAATCTGCTTTCATTACCCTCCTTGTCCCCCAATCTCCCTTGTCGCCTGCTCTTCCGCTGCTGCCACAACTGCGCAAAGTACAGTTGTAGCCTTTCAGTCCTGGTGTGACGGCTGGCGTGGCGACTGGTGGCTGCGAGCACGTCCGCTGGTAAAACGAGCCCCGCCATCAGTCGAAACAGAGCCTGGTGTTTGGTGACATTTAGCATTTTACTGCAAAAATTATGCATCAGTGTTGACATTCAGCCTTATGCATAAAATTCATGATGTATGTGGCACTTCCTGTAGGCATTGCAGCAGAAAGACGGGCGAGGAGTATGTCACAGCTGAGGCACAACAATCCCACGTGTTGAGAATAGATCTCTGTTGTGCGTTTGCATATGTGCGAATGGACGAATAACATCCTCGTGAATCTAGATCATCAAGCTTTATGAATGATTTTAGGAGTCGTGTTTTTCGTGTTTCCTTCTCTCCATTGTTGTCTCCATTATGGATTCAAGAATAACTCCCTGCTCCTATGCACATACACACGTACACGCACACCTCTCCCTGAGGTACTTCACTTTATTCATTCTTCGCAGATTAATTCCGGGATGACACTTTTTACGATCCCCAATTTATGTCAGCAGTCAGGCAGGCAGGCCTTCCCTCTCTGCTGCCTCTCCTCTTATCTCCTCTGCCTCATGTCTCTGTCTCCCTCTACATGTGCGCTCAATGAAACAATGGTACTTTCTAGTAACGAGCATGGAGTTTGTCAGGTTTTAAAAAGAAGAAGAAGACAAATGGAGGGAGGGACCGAGAGGATGTGAAGATAATGGGTTTCTGTGGTGATTAACATTCCAGAGTGCTGCATCAAAGAAAGTGTGACTGTCCTATTGTGCCTTTACTGACAGACGAATGAAGGGAGGTCTCGGCGCTGGTTTCTTCTGTGGCTCACAGGGTAATAAACATACCATGTCTAATCTACATCTCGGGTGCCGGGGTGTCTCTGTAAGTCTGAGCATCTCCGCGTGTATCTCTGTGTAAACTGAGAGTGACACATCCACCCTTTTCATCTTTTGAGAACAGAGCCACATTTATAAGATGCAGTCAGCGTGACGGTGAGTGAGCTCTCATTCTCTCGCCCGGTGAGTCAGACGGCGAGCTGACTAACCGGTCATTCATTCTGTCATTTGGGATCACCGGGTTCCCGCCACGCCGCTGTGACACACCTGTCACCCGGAGCGAGAGGAGCCCGACCTATAGGTGCGTTTAACCAAAACAGGAAACGGGGTTCGGCAAGCCACTGTTCCATTAGAACTGACATTATTCCCGCTGAGTGAAAGCTGTTGACATGTAGGCATCACTGAAGTGTTGTGAAGTGCCTTGCAGAAAGGTTCGGCTTGCAAGTGTTGTTTTTC
>NW_005187446.1:554238-576444 GCF_000239375.1 Pundamilia nyererei | reverse complement strand
TTTTTTTATTTTTTTTAGATTTGTCGGAAAGAAAAACACTGATTATGTAGAGGTCTCAAAAACTTGTATCAAATATGACATAGTAGGTGTTTAAGGGTTAAAAACAATAAAGTCTAGTCTAAGCTCAGAGGGTTCCTTATTAGTCCATTAGGACCAAATATTCGAATTACTATTTTAAACTTTAACAAACTAGTTACCTGTTCATAGTTAGGATTCACTGATGAACACTTCCTGTTTTTCACTGGTACACTCAACTATTGTTCATTACAGCCAATCACACGTCAACAACTCAAAGCATTCAGGCATGAAGATGCATTCAAGTCAACCTGCTGAACTTCAAATTGAGCGTCAGAATGGGGAACAAAGGCGATTCTGAATTTAGCATGGCTGGTGCCAAACGACCGGGTCTGAGCATTTTTGAAACTTTTCCCACACAACCATCTCTTGACTTTACAGGGAATAGTCCAAAAAATAGAAAATATTCTGTGTGTAGCCGTTCTCTCGGCAAAAACGCCTTATTGATGCCAAAGGTCAGAGGAGAACAGCCAGACTGCTTCAAGCTGATGCGAAGAAAAACAGTAGCTCAAATAACCACTTGTTGCAAGTCTCTCAATGCACAACATGCTGAAGCTTGAAGCAGATGGGCTACTGCAGTGGAAGACTACCCCGGCCTACAGTGTCGGCTAAGAAGAGGAAACTGTGGCTACAGCTCGCATAGATTCATCAGAACTGGACTTCCAGGATCGTAAACATGAAAGCATAGATTCAGTCTAACTTGTATCAGCAGTTCAGGCTGCTGCTGGCGGTGTAATGGTGCAGAGCATATTTTCTTGGCACTCTCTGGGCCCCGATGCACCAACTGAGCATCATTTAAAGACCACAGCTTTGTCCCTGATTATGTCCATCCCTGTATATGACCAGTGTACTCATCTTCTAATGGCTGCCTCCAGCAGGAAAACTCACTATATCACAAAATTCAAATCATCTTAATTGGTTTCTTAAGCATATCGGTGAAGTTGTATCAAGTACTCAAATGACCTCCACAGTTTCTAGATCTCAGTCCAGTAGAGCACGTCTGGAATGTGGTGGAATGATCTGATCATGGATGTGCCGCTGAGAAATCCGCAGGAACCGTATGATGCTGCCATGTCAGTTTGGATCAAAATCCCTGAGGAATGTTTGCAACACCTTGTTGAATCTGTGCCACGAAGAATTACAACAGCTCTGAAGACGAAGGTTGATGAAACCTTAATACTCACAAGGTCTACTTGTGAAGTGACCAGGGAGAGTATATACCTTAGATAACCACACTGGCCATTTAGGTATAATGTTCAGGAATAACAGCTTTAGTAATATCAGGGCAGTGGACGCATTGTTTTATCCCTCTTTAATTACTCTAGTACAACGAAAATGGAGATGAGAAAAATTAAAAGGCTTTGGGCTAGAAAGGGTTAATAGAGCTAACGTCTGTGTTTCAGTGTCTTCTGAGTTCAGTTGTAAAAGATGATTGCAATAATAATCAATTCTCTGAACTTGACATTGATTAATGTGATTTTAAAGTTGCCAGAAGAATTTTTTGAGCCTTTTGAAATAATCTGGATTTTTGCACTCGTTAGTGATGAAATTCAGTCTGAATGAGAGCCAAGTCACACTTAAAGAACAGAACTTACTGGAAAAAGCAACAATCCCTTGAATAATTTTGTAACTTGGAGACTCATCTTTTGCAGACCTTTTTTCTTCTTCTTTTTTTAAACGGCAACAGCCTCCATCTTGTAAGCAGCTACAAGAAATGTACATCAATATTATAGGCTGTCTTGAGTGACCTGCCCTCTGCAGGTCATGCACCGCTTCGCAGATGTGTTAAGGGCAGTTTTGTTGACTTGAGCATCCCAAACTTTTTTTTGCTATTGTTTGTGGATTTACTTGTGTGCTTTGGGTCACTTTCTGCAGTTTCAGGGCTGCCCTGAGGCAGCACTGAACCACAATGCTCCCTCCACCATGCATCACTAAGATTCAAGTCTGTAGTGCCTTTTCTGCTTCACACATGGCACAGGGGGCATTTTTTTCCCCCAAAAAAGCTGAAGTTTTGTCGACAGTACATCTTTCCTGAAATGTTGAGGACCACACGGAAGTTTCATAAAGGAAACTTGAACACAGATTTGAGGAAAATGTAAGGATTTCTGTAGATTCTGCTGTAAGTGGTGGCTTCTTCTTACCTTTCTTGTTCAATAGCAACAGTCCTTAATCTACAAAAGGACAAACATCTACATAGGCTGTTTTTCTGAGGCCCTCTAAAAGGTATGAGTGGAACAAAGGTAACAAACAACGAATCTTTGTTCAGAAGGGCAGACTTTGTCTTTGTGTGCCATTATTTATAGCACCTCTGTAACCCACACTTTCAATCTCCTTAATTATAATTCCTAACTCAAAGTCGCTTTTTGCAGACGTTCTGCAAAAGAGGCTCAGTTTTTCAGCTTGCACAGTAAATCATTTCTCACTGTGTTGTACTTTTCATGACTATATATATATCTCATGGTTTAGTCAAGCTGTGTTTGTCTAAAATAGTTATATAGATGACCACATTTTCCCACTAGTGAATGCAGAATCTCTGGTAATTCGAAAAGCTCCCAAACTTTTCCTTGCGACTGTACACACAGGACCAGACTTGGGAGTTTGTTATTGGTATTCCCTCCACTTTTCTTGCTAGATATGGGCCTCAAATGCCTAGCTAATCAGGTAGTCTGTCTGGAGATTGCTCGTGGATTCACAGCTAAGATCAGTTGATTCTCCCCAGTCCCCGACTTTGATCCTAATGTCTCATCCGCCTTCAGATCAAAATGTACATCCGACTTTCCCCTGCTGTTCCGCTGCGCTGTGCATACACCCGCACACAGTCAGGTGTGCTTTGAAAGCTAAGCAGGGCAGACACATTTTTGAGCTAAGTTAAGCCAGGGATTAAGGAGAAATTTACTGCCCATCTAGGTGTGTGTAAAGATATCTATTTTTGACTCTGCCTTCAGAGAGAAATGCCTGGTTTTCCTCAGAAAAGCATCAAAACCCCTTGCATCATCCCTGGCTCTCACTCCCTCATTTCACACAGGTGCTTTTGTAATCCACGCACACTCACAGACACTCGGAGAACACACTGTCTCTTCTCTCTATTTACGAGCATTTCATTTGTGAGTGTTTGTGTGTTCGTCGTTTGCACATGTGCTGTGTGCGTACACGCATGTGACTGTGTTGGGTGTGTACGCGTCCCCCCTCTCTTGTTGCGTGCCTAACTGGCTCTGACACATCTGTGGCTTTTCCAGGCGAATAAGGGCCGGTGCCAAACTGCCAAGAAATCAATGCAACAGACTCCACTCTCCTCCTCTTCCCTCATCTTCCTCCCTCTCGCTGCTCCCCGAGTCTGCCCCCCTCTTTCTCTCTGTCTCTGTCCGTCTCTGTCTTTGCTCTCGCCTTTCTTTTTTTTTTTTTTTCCTCCTCCTTTCTTGCTCCGAGCCCTTATTAAAAATGGAGCGAGTGTGTGCTGCATATTTAAAATGGTCATGGATGGATTTAAACGGCTGATGGTATTTAGTGTCTCCTCAGGGAGCTGCTATGAGCCCTTAAGCTGACTCCTCTGACTGGAGCCTGACTGACTGGTGAGCACACACTAAACCTCTAATAATGACTTGTGTACACACAGTCAGCCCTGCACACGCAACCACGCACACACCGGCAGGCTCGCACGTGCTCCCATTATAGCACACCCTTCCTAGTATTGAAAAGGACGCTGGTCACGTCTGTTCTGCATGGAGTAGGTGCATTTGCAGAGTGCATGCAGTAGTATGTGTGTGTGCAGGCTCAGCGGTCAATAACTCATTAGTTTGGCTTCTTTGATGTGGCCCTGTGTAAATGTTTTAACTGTATTTGAAGACACTCTTAAGAGTTTACAAGCATGTCTAAATGTGTGTGTGAAATCTGTGTGTGTGTGTCTTGACAGCCAGAGCTGATGTCACACTGAGCCTCTTCAGGTCGAGCAGCAAGTGTTTCTGTCATGTTGTCTTTCATGCTAGCTTGAATTTGGGCTCCAATCTGCTCCTAAGTGTCCTTCACTGAAACACTATTGATTACCCCCACGCGTGCTCAAACAGCGAACATAAATTCTGCTGATGTGAAACACACAAACACGCGGATCAACAGACACCCCCACAGAGAAGGGGGGGGGGGGGGAGCAGGAGCATCTTAACAGGCGACATTCTGCGATGGGGGAGTTTTACACGCGTATGAATATTCAGACAAAAGAGCATTTCCAGTAACTAACCTGTGCCTGCAACCATTCTGGATTTGGAACGATGAGCTCAGCATCATAGTCTTCTGTGTGTTCAGTGCGTGGCAGATGAGAATGATTTATTCATTACCGATGCTGCGAGGGTTTTTTTGTTTTTGTTTTTTATGTTTTTTAATAGTGGCTACTTGGTGTAATGTTGTTTGATGTATGTAGAGCCGTTTGTATCTTTCATCCATGACATGTGAGGGTTAAAGCGTGTCTGTAATGTAAATGTTTTGATCTCTGCTCATGCATTAGAGAGTGCATCAATTTAGATGTTGGCTGTTGGCACTTGTTTGTCTTTTTTTCCCCCCCCCTCATACAGAGCTTTGACACGTGTGCCTCCCAGCATGCTTGCCTACGTTTATTTGTATTTGCATGTTAAAAGATGCAGGGCAGTGAATTACAGCTGTGCTGCTGTGCGACTTACTATTGACTGAGCTCTAAACACTAGACACAGCGATGATGACCTTTGAGGATTCTCCCTGCAGTGGCAGAAATCAAAGGAGGTACACATTTCTGGTTTCCAGTCACAGTTTATTTTCACGGATTTACACAGAAGCTTAGACTTTCTTGGAAGTGCATGGATGCACCGAGTGAGCGTGTGTGCGCACGTAGGCTTTGTGCCAGAATATTTGTTGCGTCCTTTTTACCATGCATGAATCAGTAGCACTCTATGCCAAACAGCCAATCAACCACATTTAAACACTAATGAAACCATTCTTTATTGCCAAATTGAACTGTGAATGTTTTCTTCTCCACCTTCCATCTCTTCTGTGTTCTATTGTTTCTGTGTCCACTGGCTCCCAGTGGCAATGCATAACTGAATGGCAAAGTGGGGAAACGTCTTTCTTAATGAGCATTTGAATTCGGGTTCGTCGAGAGCGCTGTTTTTGTGTGTCTCGACACCTCGCATTGTTGTGGTTTCTCTCCAGGGGCGCTGGATGAAGAGGAAAGTGAATGAATGTGGAGAGCACGCAGAACCATTATGGCTCTGTGTGTCATTAATCAGGAGCTGATGAGAGGCCGTTTGAGGGAGAGATGGAGCCTATTACTGCTATGGCACTCTCAGGACTGTGCGCGAGGCTCTTTTAGCCTACCTATTTTGCGGTCAACAATACACCAGGTACAAACACTGTAAACAACACTCGAAAGGAAATCATTATTCCAGCCCAAAAGAAAAAAAAAATACAACAAATTCTGCAAAGGGATCATTACTTTTCTATGTTATCAAGCTGAAAAGAGGAGAACGTTTGGAACTTTTCTTGTTCCACGCATATTTTCTTTTTCCTCCTACACGTTCTCAGCAACTGCTTCTCCACCCTCCAGATTGAATCTTCTATTCTCTCAGAGCTCTGTGTTTTTTCCTATATGTTCTACACTCTCCTCCCTCCTTCTCCATCTCTGTCTCTTCTTCTCTGAGCATTGTTTCCTTTCTGGGAGTCTGTGTGAGGAACTTGGTAGGAGGGCGACATGAAGCGCACTCGCTTGTGAGTCAGCGAGAGTTGAGAGAATTGAACGAACTGACTCTTCCAATACTTTAGAGAGAGATGGAGGGAAAGGAGCAGTAGCCAAGTCCTCGACGTTACATTCCCCCTTGTTATATGTTCCACTTTTGCACAGCGGGCTGCTGAATGGATTGCAGTACACAGAGGCTATTACAGTGAAGCATCCTGGCTGCAGGGGAGAAATCTAAGAGGATAGTTTGAGGTTTTATGTGTGGCTGAGTGGGGTGGGTAATGAGGTGAGAGTCCCTTCTAGCCAGAGGTTAGCAGTGGTTACGAGGGCAGGTAAACATACCAGCTGCTTCTGACTGCCTGGCCTCAAGGCCACGGTGACACTGGTGGAGGAAGTGAGAGTGGGGTTTGGAGGGTGGAGAGCAGAAAAAGCAGGCCAGGAAGATGGATGGGAAGCCTAAAGGCATCGTGAGGCAAACTAGGTGGCTGGATATTCTCAGATTGCAACATTTACTGTAAGTTACAGTATATTCTCAGGCTTGATGGGTTCCCTTCCAGGCGTCTGTTTCTATCACAGCTGATGCTTATGTCCCCTTCTCTTTGTAATATATAATATTATGTAATGTAAGAGGTAGTTAATATCCTGGTTGCGTTCACATTCAGGAAACGCACATTTTTGTGTGTCACATTTAATAAAAATGCAGGAAACCTGCAGCTGTTTATTTAGATTGTCTCACTTTCAGGAATATTTGGACTTTTTTTTTTTTTTTTGGTCAAATATGTTTATTTGCTTCCTTGCTGCAAATTAAACATCAGGATCAAACAGATTTCAAGAATCTGTGCCAAGCCTGGAGCTGCAGGGACAGGATGTGATGTGATGTGCTTAGCTTAGCGTAGAAAGGGGAGAAATAACCTGAACAGTCCTCCTACTAGCAAAACCGGTAGGACTTATAACATGCTCAAGCTGTGCCAGTCGCTACAAATGTTAGTTTGTTTAGATTTTTCATGCAACGCTGAAGCATTTCTCGAAGTCTCATCATCGGGTATTGAACAGAAGTGTCGGTCAGTATGTGTAGGCGACTGTGTTTATTTGTTAACGAAGAATAAATATAAATTAGGCGCAGCCTTCCAGACTAATTTGCATCTGTTGTCCCCGGTTTTTAAATTAAAATTGGATGTCTTGTTTTAATGGTATTTGTTTTCTTAGTTATCTTTTTAAAGTGGGCATACAGGTGTGTGTACACCACCCCTTTATTGCTCAAAAGTGTTGTCACAGTGTTGCCACTGGACAAGGGTAAAGATTGGCCTCAGTTCACATAAACTCACCATTGTTGTGGTCTCATAGGCAGATATGTATGTGGATGTATATGAGTAGCTGCTTTCCCCTCTGCATCCGATGCTCCTGATCGCTCATTAAAGTGTCAGGTATCACTATGGTTTACTATCAAAAAAAAAAAGAAAAGCCCCTGACTGTTTCTAAAAGTACTTTTGTACCATTTTTCTTTTGTGTCACCTAGCGCTGTTCATAGTAATTAGTAAGTCTTCAGAGGTGTAATCAGATTCTTTTTTTAACCTTCAGACGGAGATGATTTCATGCTTCCTCCGGTCTTTATGCTAATCGCTACCCAGCTCTACAAGTAACACGCAGACATGACAGTGGTATTGATCTACTCGTCTTAACATCAGCCAGAAAGCAAAAACTGATTAAACCGTTCCTTTAAAGTGAATATCAGAAGGCCAGTTTAGTGATTGTGGTCACTTGTGTTCCTTTTTGTTGTATAAATGTATCTTTTTTTCCTCTTCTGAAGTGATGCAGAATGTAAATGCTGAGATGTAATCTGAGTTACAGCAGATATCATGATATCATTATAATTGCGCTGCAAAACTTCTAATGAAAGTGCAAGCGCTAAAACTAATGGTATGTTAAATATCCAACATGTAGAATTTTAATAGGGCCACTTTGTTTTTGAGACAGCAGTGTAATGTATCATAATTGCTTTAATGTGTTGGATTTTTGAGAGTGCTAAAATCTACAAAATTATGTGCTCCAATCGACGTAATGGCAAACTGACCTGTGCTTTTAGAGCACTTGTTACTCTTCTGTTAAGTATCTGCTTGCTGTTTCCAGCTCTACCTTTTACCTCCCACCTTTTCTGTGTGTATATGTGTATGAGCGAGAGAGAGAGAGAGAGCGCGTGTGTGTGTGCGGGAGAAACGGTGTGTTTGTAGTACAACATATCATTCATGTTCTGAGTGGACAGCAACATTTGGCTAATGCAGCCCTGCTTTCTCTGCTGGCTGGAGTCGACCACCTCGGTGCCAGCGCAAAGTGGACTGTAAATATTGACGGGGAGATGGCAAGAGTAGAGCGGCGACCTTGTCAGGAAGAGAAGCAAGGAAGGAGAGGCAGAGGGAATGATTGAGGCGCGGGAAGAAAGCGAGCGGGGTGGAGAGAGAGGGAGCGACAGAAAGAAGAGATGGAGATGCCTTCTCCCAAGGCAACCGAGTGTGCTTTGATGCACTGTGGCAGGGAACACACTGTGTCCCCAGAGAGGGAGAGCATCTCTCTCTCACTCACACACACACACACACACACACACACACACACACACACACCATGCAGAGTTATCACATTAACCACGACACAGCTTTTTAAAATGTCAAAATGCACAGGCACACTTAGAAGACGCTTACACATACACACAAACACAATGTGTACACTTAATGTACGTCAGTGACGTGAATTTAATCCTCAGACAGTCTAAATGCGCAAGTTTGAGCTCTGGGAATCACGGGAGATTAGAAATGACCAGCATTACTGATTTGCCCAATCCAAAAACCCCTGGCAACAGCATCGCAGACGTGCACGCACACACACATAGACACACACACACATAAAATTCAGTCAGCGTTTCCTTCAGTCAAATCAGTAAAGTCTGTCCTCCCTGAGCCATTCGGCTGGTTGTGTTGTCCGAACAAGCACAATCAATTTGATGTGATTTGTTTTGTGTTGAAATGAGTTGTAATGGCATCATGAGTGCAGTGAATAGCAAATGACAGTGATGGTGATTGTGGTGGTGGGTGTAGTAGGTCTTCAACTGCTGGAAAATTCATGTCAGAGGTAGCTGCAACACTCAACACTGTAGCACTTGCATTGATTGTGAATAATTTAAGTGCGTGTGTGCAGGTCTAAGTGGGTGTGCGCGCTTGTGTGTGTGTTCAGGCCTGCAGCTCATGCATGTGCCCTTTTAGCATAGCCACTAGCTGTACTTTATTCTCCACCTTTGTTGTTTCACCTCTTTGCCTCATTCTGCTCCTGCCCCTCCTCCTCCTCTTCTTGTCTTCATCTCCCTCAATTCTGCAGTTATCTGTGCACCTGATCGTTAGGTTACTGTATTACCAAGTGTATACACAGATCAGGCTGAATGAACGCCCGGTAGATGGATAGGGCGTGTGTTTTACCAAGTTACCCCAGAATCTAAAGGGTAGGATTTCACTTTTCTCTTAGTGAGCAATGAGATTACATGCACTGTTCTTTATCTTAATCTCTTTCAGAGGCCATCCATTCATTCCATCCTAATCTCATCTCCAGGCTCTCTGCTCTGACCGTGGTAGCCTTGTGTTTTTCTGTGCCTGCTGGGACTATAGCCCTGTGTCTCATCTGAGTTCAAAAGGGTCGAATTTCAGCCGATACCCGTTTGTCTCATTACGCTGAAACTTTGCATTAAGGGCAAGCTTTTTCCTGAAACGTAAGTTTCCACTGACATCTTAAAAACAACAAAGGCGAACTTGCAGAAAAGAGAATTCTAAATCAAATGTTTTCTCCTTCAAAGGCATTAATGGTGGCGCGGTGATCAAACGCTGAGAATTTATATAATTAAATAGACCTTTTTCACTTTGCTAAAAAAGCATGCTGCTGTTTGACTTGAAATATTGGAGAGGGTAAAAGCGGGGGGAAGATGATGCACAGTAAAAATTCACAAGCGGGACAATCCCGCAGCATTACTGCCACATGGCCAAGGCTACGTCAAGCTGAGCCAACAGGCAGCCTCGGGCTTTGGATATTTTGGTCAACTGTCTCTTTTTTGTTTCTTGTTTTCTTTTTAAAGGCAAGCCAACCCATTAGGAATGAATCTGATCATTAGCTACACTAGGATTGTTTTTCTAGTGACAAATCTGTTAAGCCAAAACCAACTGTATTTTTATCTAAATCTTTTCTTCAGTGGATATGAAGGATTTCAAGGTTGGTTAGCAGGCACTCAGTGAAGTAAAACTTGTGTAGGTGTGTGTTTGGTGTGCCTGTGTTGCACCGATTCTCTGAACAGGTCAGGGAGGGTAATAAAAACAGGCTTATCTCTACTCGTTAGGCACAGGAGATAAGAGATGCAGAGGGAGACGCTGCAGATTTGTGCTGTCGTAATACAGGGCCAGACGAGCGAATCCCAAATTGCGCCGCCAATGGAGCAGGATGACAGGAAAGGGGGGATGATGGGAGTGAAGGATGGATGGAAGGAGAGGAGGCACAGATAAATGCAACAAAAGCCCAGCCTGTGTGGGGAAGTGGAGGATAGGCCAGCATGTTAACCTTAATCCCTTCAGGGAGAGGCGTAAACACACAGGAAGAGAACAAGGGATTGAGTGGAAAAGAGAGGGATGTGAGATCTTTGTCTTCCTGCTCTCCCCTTTATCCCCTCTGTGTGTGATCAGCCAGTTGCAGGCAGCAGTCGGGAAATCCCTCTGTACTTATCTGAAGCCAGCCTCTTAATCACAGCCCTCATCTCACTTGGCTCTTCCTGCTCCCTCTTTCTCTTTTCCTTTTTATTCCCCTCTCCTCACCTTCTCACTGTCATTCTCCCATACTCCACTTTTTGGACTCCGCCATCTCTCCTTGACTCATCTCTCACTGAATCCTCTTTTGCTGACGACTCGCTCCACATTTCAGCTTTCCAGACAGTGACTCACTTGGACTAAGTTTTTAAGGAGAGCTCATCTGCCTCCCGAATTTTTTGTCGCACACACTCCAAAGCATTTTAAAACGGAAATGAGAAAAGAACAAAGGTGGAGCTGGAAAAAAAAATCAAATCTAGCCACTAGCTGCAGAGCTGCAGCTGGGACTCATCCATGCATCCTAAAGCTCAAGAGATTCTGGTGGTATTTTCAACTTGCTGAAGTAGGTCTGCAGTAATTTCAGGCAGCTCCAGCGAACCATCCAGCCACATCTCCTCTTCCGTCACTCCTACTCCTCCCCCTCCTCCCGTGTGCCCAGTGGGAGAGTGGTGGTCTATGGTTGAGTGGCTGGCCAGGCAGGCATCTGTGAGCAATGGAGGGCTCACATATAGGAAAGGGATAGATGTCTATACGACTGGATGGTCCCTGAATTGATCCGCTCACAGGAATGGAGCTGACCTTTAACTGAGTTTGCATCTCGCTCAACAAAACAAACAACAAAAAAACACCACATGGGTTGTTGGATGAGCTCTTCTCTACCTCGGGGCTCCTCTCCACTCAAATTAATTTGATCATATTTTGTGCGCGCTGGGTTTTTGTGTCTAATTTTATTTTAAAATATGTATGTTGATGTGTTTCTGTGTACGTGTGTGATGTTTGTTTGGAAAGAAAAGCGAGGGGGGCCAAAGGGCAAATGGCAGACCAGCGTCTCAGTGTAAATACATCATCCTGAGTGACAAGAATGCAACACAGGATGTCAACTGTTTCTTAAAACAATGCCTTGTGTCGGTACAGTTTTGTGTGCATGGGCGTGCGCCCTATTTGTGTGGGTAATAGCTTGTCTGGTTGGATGTCCTTGGCGAAGAACTGCACAGATTTAAACAGGGCCAGCAGAAGTACGGTGTATATGTGCACACACACACTCTCTCTGGCGTTCTCGCTGTCTCTGTCTGCAATATTTCATTAGCGCAAGACATGGATGGTGTCCAGGGCCAACACAGAGGGCACGCTCTCAAGTCAACTCATTCACACACAAACACTGCACCTCAATCCTTACAATTGGCCTTTTCCTGCAGCTTTTTCGCCTCCATCTAAGGTTATCTGAAAGGAAGGAACAGGCTCCTACCTGAAACCTGCTGAGTAAAAATGGCATTGGTGGGATAATGACGCCTGTGAGATAACGCAAGGCAAAGCAGAAAGAGGCGGTTCTATAGAGGTTTGAAGGAGCGGAGGAAAAAAATATCCCAGCAACCAAAAATGTGGAGGGAGGTGTGACAAAGAAAACCAGATACGGCAGTGGAATGAGGAAGGACTAACACAAAATACTGGGAAGACGAGGCAGGTTTCAGGTTTTAAATGATTCGATGAGAGTCTGTGCTTTGGTGTTACAGAGACACAGCACCACCATGTGGCAGTCTGAATGCACTGCGTCGAGGTGATTTTTATGCAATTAGCTGAGATGTTTCCTGCAAAGATGTCAGCTGCAGCAGCTGAACCCCGGTAAGACCTGAATGCCTGCCAGTATGCCACATCCAGTCCCCATCTGTGTTGTCTGAGATTTCATCAAGGCTCCCTCGTCTTTTTATTGTTCTGCGCAAATCATTTCTCCTTTCCCATTAAATGAGAAATATTCCCACTGACTTTGAAAGTGTCACAGTACAATGTTCCCTTTCTCCTTTGTTCAGCCCTCATAAAATGAAAAAAAAATTGAAGTAATTATTTAGCATTGTTAATTTTACTGGTATAAAATCTGTTATATGGCTGAGCTAAAGCAAAAGTATGTTTTACAAGCTTAGGACACTTTTAAGATTCCGAGTATTGCATGAATAATTAGGTTTAATTTCCCGCAGCCTGTCCTAAATTGTCTCTCCAGCATAGTAGCTCATTGTTCTTTTCTCTGTATTACAGAAGAACCCTTTTTTTGTGTGTGTGTGTGAATTTGAGTAATAAATACAAAAATTGAAATATTTCTTTTCAGTGCATTTTAAGGTACAGGGATGAATAGACTTCTTAATGCTTGTAGGGAATGAAACACGTTTCCCTCTTCATGTGTGAGCACCGTGGAAGTTTGTCCCCTCCAGAAGGAGAACAACTACTTTAGATGCATTGAGGCCACCACATGTTGGTTTTGCTCCCAAGATGTGAGGAGTAGGAGTCTTTGCTCCAGAAGTAATTACAAACAATAGAAAACTTTGTACCCAGCAGAATAAATCCAAACAACATAATTAACTGATTGTATTTATTATTTCGTTAGAACCCGTTTGTTTCATCTTTAAAGGGCTTGCTGCACTTGCTGTGCTTTGGATACTGCAGGTCCAGCGCTCATATTTAATTTGACACTGTAAACTATGCTATCCGTTTAAAAGAGAAAGACGCGCCAAAAGCAGGACTGCAAACTGTGTCGATGGCGCGCTGATTTATTTCTTTTAATAAATGACAGCCTATTAAATGTTCACCACAATTAAAGAGTATTAAGAGGGAGGAAACCCAAAGAACGTGTGGGGTCAGTGATTTTTCAGATGATAAGCTCAGCTGTGTAATGAATAACAGGACGAGACATGATTATCAGGTCACATTTGTACGCGTGAAAGAATGAGGAATTATTTGACGAGGTATTCAAAGTAGACTATTGTTAGAAGTGAATCGTAATTAGAGGGCTAACAACGTTCAATCATGACCCTTCCAATTATTAAGACTAGAGTTTGTTCTCATCAAATGAGCTTCAGATCCTCTTTGCCCTTTACCACCTCCTCATTAGCATAATCCCCTGGGAATGCGAGGGATAATGAGCTGGGCTGCACCTTCAGTAAACACGCGCTGCGTGTGCGCACCTCGTGGTTCATGCTCAGCGTGGTCATGGTTCATTAGAGGAACCTCTGCACGACTCCGCTGGTTCGACTTAATCAGCCATGTGACTCGACACTCTAATCAAGACCCCGTCTGTACTTTACAGTGTTACATCTAGACACAGACACACACGCATCTCTAAACTCTTCTTCACTGATTAGTCTCTCAGTCTCTCTTTTTTTTTTAATTATAAAGCCACTCTTAGTGATCGGGTTGACAATGTGAAATAACTTCATTTATCTTACTTACAGCCTTGTAGTACACGAGTTCTAATTAATGGTAATGTTGTTAAGTCAGTTGTTCCCAAACTGAGAGGTGGGACTCGTTGAAAACAAATAGGAGGAGAAATATTAGAGTGGGGGGAGCGCACAGATCGTTGCACAAAAATATTTCTGGCCTTTTTTTTAAAAAAAAGTTTATTTATTTGTCAGGGACCATGCACAAAAACATTAATCTCAGAGGAGAAGGGATGCATTGTGCCGGATTTAGCTACCAGCTAATTTCCATCTGCAAGTCTCCAAGTCTCCAGGCAGGTAGACACGATGCTAAATCTGAAATACAAATCATATCCAAGGTACTAGATACAAATAGCGTGATATGATGAAGCATCCGCACGCAGCTCAACAACCCCCTGGCCCTACTCCCATCCCACAAACACACATCATACAACACTCACACATATATCCAACACCCAGACTAACCCATCAGTGTACATGCATATTATAACAATCAAGCTGCTATAGAGGTTTTAAAAACGCTTCATCTAATCAATGTTGAGTCTTTGACGCTTGTTTTCAGCCTTGAATAAATTACAGGGTCACTGACTTTACTATTCCCGCCGCTCTTAGCTGCTTCGTAGCCAATGCCTTCTTCTCACATCTATTTATTGGCTCTGAGCAGCTGCCAGACAGCAAGTGAGAACACCAGGAGGTTACCATCCCAGAAACAGAACAACACAAGTATAATGACAATTGTTGTTTTTTCTTTTTTAGTTTGAACGACTTGTTCTCTTTCATTTTAATCTAAAACACCCCTTAACCTCCATTTTTCCATATTTGTATGCATGCTCCTGCAGTAGGCAGCTTCTAGTCTAGAAGCTTAAATAATAGTTTTATGGTGGCTGAGGTTTGGGTAGGTTTAGATCTTTCTCCTTTGCTCCTATCATGATTTCTATGGCTGCTCATGTGCTTTGTTACTTTAGCATAAACGCATGTTGTGCTGAGACAATTGTTTTGATATTTCACAACATTTTGAAAATTGAAAGTTAACTGTGGGTCATAATTTTTTTTGTTGTTGTTGTTGTAGTAATAGCAATCTCAAAATAAAATATGAGAGCCACAGGTTTTGATTGGTTGATTTGTTTGTTTGTTTGTTTGTTTTCTATGAGAGTGTAGCCATAGCACCCTCCAAAAGTATGACAAGAGCAAGACCAATTAATCTGTCCATCAAGTCTACGACCCACAGACACTGATTATGCCTTTCAAGGGGATCTTTCAGTAGTGCAGTAGTTGTCTGTTTTGCAGTATTTCTCCCTTTATTCTTCCCTTCAGGGGGTGAAATATGTATTCGGTTGGTTTTAAGATCTGGTGATTGACTTGTCTTGTCTTAAACCTTTAATTTGTTAACCCTAATGAAGTTTTGAGTTGAGGCGGCAGCATGTTTTGGATCACTGTCTTGCTGCAAAATAAAGTTTCTCCTGATTCATTTGGATGCATTTCTCTGTAAACTGACAGACAAAATGACAAATGTAAACTTTTACATTTATTCTGCTGCTACCATCATCAATACAAATGATTGAGCCTCTTCCGGAGGCTGTTGCATTTAATGGTGGTGGAAAAAGATCCCAGATGGAGACTCGTGGGTATGCAGGGATTTTATGAAACCAACTCTTTATTGAAGGCAATCTGAATCAACAGGAAACACTGGAAACTAAGGAAACTACAGAAATCATAATGCTAGGCTACAGGGAACTATTGGAAACCAAGGACCACAGAAAAAAAGGTAAAAGAAACAGGTGACGAGACAAAAGGCTACAGAGAGGAATAGGTTATAAACACACACGAGGTAAATTAACCATCACATCACATACAGCGGAAATTTACTGGGGAAAATACAACTACAAGGCTACCAAAATAAAATGGGGAAATAAGTAAATAGGGACTATATATAAATATACGGGTCGCAGTGAGGAAGCAGAGAGGAACATAAACTCGGTATTAACTGTAAGAACAGCACAAAGTACGATTAAAATAATCTAGGAACATTAACCACTTCTAAACGGAAAACAAATAAAGAAATGGTAAAGCTCAACATGGTGGGTGAACGGCCATAATCGAAGCGAGCCCAAGCCATGGTTCAACTTCCACCATGCTTCTCAGATGAGCTTGTATGTATGAGCAGATCCCTTTGACCTTTCCATCGCTTTGGTAGAGGTTAATCTCCGTCTCATCGGTCCATAGAAGCTTTGTTGCAGAATTATTGTAACTCATCTCTGTACCTTCTTTACAAATTCCAGTTTCCACTTTCTTTAATCTTGATGAGTGTTTTGCACTGCTGTTCTCAGAATCTCCTTCACACAGCAGATTGTGATATTTCCATCCCTGCTCGCTGCAGGTCGTTAACAATGTTATGGACTGAGTGGAGTGTTTTTCTGCCATTACTTGTTGTTTTTCCTTGAATTACTGGTTTTCTCAGCTCCAGAATGATCAACTTGACTGGCTTTACTATTCCAATACTTTTTTGTGAGGTGGTGGGGTGTATTTGTGTGTGTGTGTGTTTGTGCTATGTTAAGCTATCAAGTTGCTTTCATTGACTTAATAGTCATTCAAAAATCATGGAGTGCTAATCTAACACAAAGCCAGAGATTTACTCCTCGTTTTTCTCTTGTAAAATTCTTTACCTGTCTTGTTCTGTTTACAAGCTATTTAAAGGGGCAGTGAGCCCAAATATCAAACCCATCTATATTATTTTGGACAGTCTGGAAAATATCAGCGATAAAAATGTCTGCCTTCTCTTAAATATAATGGAAATAAATAGCACTCACCTTGCAGTACTCAAATTTGGAAAAACTCAGCTGCCGTGTCTCTCTATACAACTCATGACCTGCAGTTTCACGCAGGAACTATTTTTATTGTATCAAACCCCCTTAACCTCATCACTGTGCAGGATAAAGCACTCATCTAGTCATTAGGAGAGGTTCGTGTTCAACACAGCGTGACAAGATGTAAACACTGATGCTGTCTGCCCCCCTTCAACTGGGCTATAATGCTAGTTAGCTGCACACTTCTTTTGATTACTGGATGTAGACTAGAGGTAGAAAATAGTTTGTGCATAAAAAAGACCACAAAAAGATTCTTTAAGTAAATGCTGCTGATTTCTGGAAAGAGACACTGCTGCTGAATTTCACTAGGAGCAATTTGTGGACCCCATAACAAGGTGGTTTTATTTTATTTTATTTCTTTAAGAATAGAAATGTTTTTGGGGGTTTTTTGCACACACAAGTGGGCAATTAGCAAAAACAAAAAGATGCTAGATGGATAAATAGGAATATAGTCTACTGGGAAAATGTGCAAATTTGATTTGGGGGTGATCAATCTCTGGTGCAACTGTTAGAAGGCGGCATTATTGAGAGAAAGAGGGCGTTCATGCCATCTGTAGTCTGGTCTAATCGTATTTGACATATTAATAATATTTTTCCAGAGACCCGTCTTCCAGAGAGGGGGCCTACTACAGGGATCATCATTGGAGCCATCATAGGGGTCATTATACTCATAGCCATCATTGGAACTGTCATTGCCCTCTACCGCAAACGCAAAGCCAAAGTACTTGGAGAGTAAGTATCTCTGTGAGTGACTGAGTTTCACTTCAGTTCACTGTTGCTGATTTCAATGAGTGTTTGCTCTCTTTTTTTTGTTGTTATTTGCAAATGATTCCATTAGATGAAATGCCATGCAGCGTGTCTCATGCTTTTGTGAGTCATTAAATGTGTGAATTGTGTGTTTTTGTGCAGTCGTCCACCAAAGTACAAGCCCCCTCCCCCAAATAAGACATTTAATTCCACCAACTCTGCTAACATGGTGAGTCGCTAATTGAAAAGTCCTTGGAAGGACAAAAGTATCACTATCCTGACATCTGTCAGGTCACTTGGCACATATCACAACTAACAGTTTTGTTCTCGTGCTGTATAATGATTGTTTAATTGTGTGTCGACAGCTGCTGAACTCAAGCAATGCCCCAGTGGTCCAAAACGACTTCCACTCCACCCAGAGTCAAGAACCAGTCACGGTAAGGCTGCATGCTGAGTACATATGTGAAAATGACACTTAAATGCATATTTTTCGAGATCCTATCAAAACAGAATCTCCTCAGAGTACTCTCTTTTTTCAGCATCTGTTTTTGTTTTGGTAAAAAAAACAAACCAAAACAAATGTTCAGGACCATTTTAGATAATTGGCCACATAAATCCCAGTTTGATCTCAGGAGCAGTAAAAGGAATGCATACATTCTTTAACACGGATGCAGTAAAACCACTGCATTTGAAAAGCAGATGATAAACAGCCTGAGATGTCCCAAGAAAAATATGTTCAATGTATTTAGTGTACTCAGTCATTGCATGCACATTGTACTTTACAACAATCAAACAGCAATTGTATTTTTTATTTGTAAAACTTATTGCAATTATTGCACTTTCAAATAAATAGTGTAAGGTACAATCCCCTTAGTGATGTTATTGTGCAGATTAACTGCATTATTATAGCTAAGTGGTTAAAATCATCAACAGATAACAAAAATGATATAAATATTAATAAATCAATAATGATATTTTAAAATGATCATTTTTATAATTCTGAAAAATGTTTTTTCACAAAATTAGTATGTTTATTTTCAATATTTCCAATATATTTTGGTTATTTTCCCCTTTGTAAAACAGTTATCTGGCACAAGATTAGATTTAGATTCTTGTGCAGCTCCGATAATTAATCTGTAATAGTTCACAGGGCTGCACATGAGCAGCCTGTTTAATTCACTGATTTTATTTCTGTTTAAATATTCTGACTTCCTGGGCTCCCCACCCCACCCCTCCTACCCCTGCTTTGTTTTTGCTTCCTCCTGTGCCACCCTAAAATCCTGTATATGCCTCTGATACTTGTGATAAGCTTTTGGTCCCCAGTTATTATTAACTAGAAGACTAAAGGTGAAACACTTGCTATGCTGGTTTTGATCAATGCCATAAAAACCTGTTATTTTTTATCGTTGCTGGTGATAGTCTGGTTTTCTGAAAAGTATTTATTATCTGAAAGAACTGAAAGAAATCTCATTGATGATGCTATCTGAGTCTAACTTAATGTTTCATCTTTTTTAGAAGGTGATGATAGAAACCACCTCCTATTTCACTAATACAAATACATACTCGGTAAACTCTCGTAATTCGTAGTTGTATGATATGCTTATCTTTCCTTATTGTTGGCAGGACCTGGATGCCTACCAAGATGAGGATGACGATTATGACAACGGTGGTTTAAACAACAGAATGCATTACGTGTCTGGTGCCCCCTCTGGCTGGGATGATCCAGGGAATAATGAGGTCCTTCCTCCTTATCTGCACGTAGACGTTGACCGCCAGGACTACCACCCCGTCCCCAACATCAGCCGTGGTGAAAGCTTCGTGTCGTCTGGCATGTTTGTGTGAGGGCTGTCAAAAGCCACAGAAAGTTGCTAATGTGTGTAAATATGAGCGTATGGGAATGATTGAATGAATGAATTCATATTTCTGTAGGTACGTGGGAATGTGAACATTTGATGCTTTAATTGTGAATTTTCAGGTTACAGGTAGTCTTTATTGTGACGCAATCACATCCAGCCTTGTGTTGCTGGTTGCAAACGTCCATCAACTTGAGCCAGCAAGACACAAACTGTCGCCAGTGCACACAGCTGTAGAGCACAGCTGCAGGAATGTAATGAGATTTTTATTCTTAAACTGTACATAAACCAAACGCTGTTGTTGTTTTTTCATATTCAGCTCATGAACACTGTTGAAAGGAGCAGATGTTGATACTGAATCTGTTTGCATTGCTGTCATACATATTTTACTGAGGCGGCATGGTTAAAAGAAGCACAGTATGTGGGTTTTTACGCGATACCTCTGTTTAGTCTTATGTCTCACGTTGTTGGTTTCAGTCTCAATAAAACAGGCGCCCCGCGGAGAAGCAATTAGCAGCAGTTAATCAGGTGGTGCTTAGAAGACACCAGCAGACCGTGACGACATTAGGTTTTAAACTGCAGTCAGTGGGGGTTTACTGCTGCTGCAGCACTTTGTTTTGATTTAAATATTTTCTTTTTACCGACTTTTTTCTTTCTTATTTTTTGTGCATCTGGATTTTGCCTTTCTTTTGCAAATGTAATGTCATTCATCTCTTTTGGAATCAAACTGAGAGTGATCCTTTCTTTTCTTTCTTTTTTTTTTTTTAAAGTGGATCTATCCCTCAATATTTAAACCATAGCTTTTCTCAGCACTGGCAGTGCAATATGAGGGATATTTCTTACTAAAAAATGAAGAAGCAAAAATGCATTTTGTACCTATTTTTATTAGTCGTAGCATCATAATATAAACTAGCATGCTGAATTTGGTTGAGGGCAAATCTGGATTATGTCTATGAAGTCTACATTGTTTATCTCTCTAGTGGAGGATTAAATAATGAAGTTGAAACAGAGGTTTGCAAAGAGCCTGTTTGTATTCTCATATCGCCGTCCATTATCAGGCTCAAGGGTTAAAAAGGTCAATTGTGCTTAGTCAGAATATGTCTCTTTGTGTTGGTGCCAACCAGGGGTTTATTTTATTTAATCGACTTTTGTTAAAATTGAAGTACTTTCTGAAATAAAGTTGGCTTAAATCTGTTTTACTCCTTTTTGCATTGTATTATCTCAGTCATTCTGACTGTTTTTCCATTTAATAAAGTAAACGGTAAACTCTGATCTTATTAAAAAACATAAATTTGACTTTGTGGTGTTGGTCTTCATTGCAAACAATTCATTCTATTGCCCTCAGTTGTTATTCCTCCATTTCACCAGATGGGAGCAGTGTGGACTGAAAATCCCAAAAAAAAAAAAGTGTTTAGCACAGCAGAGGGAGTCTTGATTCCCACCTACTAATGTGTAATCCAAATAATACAGATATTGTACTGGGGAGTGCTTCAGCTTTGATTGAATACTGTCACTTTGTAGCATTTACGAGTGAATGATGGGTGGAGTGTGGGGCAAACTGAAGCTGCAATACCAGCAGATTTCCATTTAAGGACTGCAGCAAGCTCTAGCTCACCTGATACGGTGTTAGGCACACTCTGTGCTTTCCCCCCCTCTTGTCTGACTCATCTCTTTCTATCTCCAGCTGTATTCCCTCCAATCCTGTATTTAAACTCTACGTGCACTGTTACCTAAGAGCATCGTTTTTGGATCCGCATGGTTCACTTGCAGCACTGTGACTACACCAAAAGGGGCCAAATATGTGTTCCAACTGACTATAAGGATTACATGCATCACTTTCGTGCACCACTGACTCATATGTATAAACTACTTGTGTCTTGCAGCTTATCTGTATTAATTGGCACGGTGTGCAGCAGTGTCCTGACTGAGCGGGTCTGCTGCAGATTAGCATGAGGTGCTGCAGATGAAGGTGAGGCCTGACTAGCAGCTCACCATGACTCTGCAATCTGTTCCCTGCCTGAAATTCTGATCACACAGGTACATGGTGATTCTAGGAAGTACTCGGTGTGTAATGGGATTACTCCCGACATAATATATTCTTTTTCAGAGGGCCATTCAAAACTTAACGTCAAGGTCAGCTCACTCTGCAGAAGCAGTGAAAGCTCAAGTGGTACCTGGGATTTTATTGTGTGCTAGCAGGGTTCTCATAACTAGACTTCGTGAACTGGCATTTAGGTAATGAGTGAAGAAGGCAGAGAATAAACCTTCCATGCCTTCAGTGCTGCTAAGCTGGTTAAAAATAGAGGCAGAAGAGAGGGATTGAGAGAATCGGGGTGGACAGAGAAGATGGGGGGGGGGGGGAGGAGACTACTAATTTGACTCCCAGTAAAGTAGGTAAGCAGGGAATTACCGGGTGACCTTGGCTGCGAAGTAAAGCAAATGTGTGGCAAGATGTTAAAGGCTCAGAAAGAAACTCACTTCATGCAGCTACAGTGATCCTGAGTGCTCTTTGCAAGCCACCAGCTGCCTCATCCGATGGACAAACACTGCCTGGGCTCATCATGTGCATGACAATGATGAGCATGTTTGGTTGCATGCTGATAGCTTGGTTGGTGAGTAAAGACACATTTATAAGTACAGGCCTGACAGGGATTACTCACAGAACATCTTGAAGGATCTTGAGTATCTATTTTAGGAGTGCAGATTAAAGCTAGCAGTAGCATTTAAGCAGCAGACTGAAAGGAAAAGATCATAAAAGAGGAAAGAGATTTGATTTAGTCCTGCTACTTAGAACTGAACCTTAAAGCAGCTACAGGAGAATGAAATGAAACGAGCTCCCCATCTCCATGTGCACAGGATCTGTGCTCATATGTTATCAACAGTAAAAACTAAAGGCCATGTGAGCAAGTTTTTCAAGTACATTATACCTGAAAAGTCCTGTCT
>NW_005187446.1:524574-554118 GCF_000239375.1 Pundamilia nyererei | reverse complement strand
CCATTCTAAACGCCTTCACTTCTCAATTCTGTAAACACCAGGCCAGAAGAACACGATGTCTGAGGAGAGAGCAAGAGGGCGAGGGAGGATTCAACACCGGCCCCGTGGTGGGTGACACTGTCGAGACGCCTGCGCAAAAGGGAAGGCATGTGAGTCAAGAGGGGAGTGGAAAGAGGGAGAAACTGATAGAGAGGGTGATGTAGATAAGGGGCACAGGCCGTGAAAGAGAAAGAGGAGCTTTGGAGGATTAACGGGGGAGCTGAATTTGGAGGGCAGACGAGGCCAGCAGACAGCAGCTGGGGGAGGCCTGGATCACATCAGATTGGTTCAAATTTTAACTTTGTTTCGCAGATGGGCTTCCTTTGAACCCACAGACAGGGTTATTGAAATGGTTTAGTTACATGCTTTACTATTAAAAAAACGTATGTGAATCTGTGAACGTTCAAGAAAAAAAATGACCAGTGACAGATTGTTCTTGAAGAAAATGTATTAACCTTAAAAGACATTTAATGCAGGGTCAAGTGAGACTATAAATAATTCCCCAAAGATTGTAGGTGCTGCAGTGTCGAGTGACCAGATTATCTGATTGGCTGGTTGTTGCTGTTCCACACATGCTTTGTATCAGGAAAAACAAAAGCCTTCTGAATGTAACAACTGGAGGCTGTTATTTTTGCTTTAATCTTCCTGTAAGGCTACAAAAGATTGTCACAGATTTGAACCAATTATTGTGGACAAATTAATTAATGGCAACAATGTTATCACAACATCTGTATTGTCTTTACAGGCAAATGAGCTGTCTGCATGCATGGCTGTCCAAAAAGCATGAAAAAGAACAACTAGTCAGATATTTACAATAATATATGATATGTGCATTAAGACAATATGCACGTGTGCATTACCATCATTTATAAATATCATATAGTAACACTGGTCCTGGACCAGTCTACATAGTGGCATGAATCACAACTCATTTGTGGACTGTTCAGCTTTTATTGTGATAGGAGAAAACAGGAAAGCTGGATGTATAATAATATAATAAAAATAATGCTGGATGTAGTAAATATGATACAAATTAAAACCCATATATGCAAATTCATATTTAATCTTTTTTATTTATTTTATCTGCCAGGAGGTTCAATAAACACTTCATTTTTCAAAACAAATAAAAAAAATAGAAAATTATGGAAATTATTTCATGCTTCGGGCTTAGAGACCTAGAAAAACCAAATAATGTTCTTCCAAATGAAAGTATCTGTATTTAGAAAAGCTTACTGTGCTCACCGAGGCAGTAACATGTCAGCAACACTTGAAAGAAACAATAAAACACTGTATGAATATGTGTGAGTGGAGGGGTGTATCTCGTACAGAGAAAAATAGTAGCAGTAACCTCAATATTGCCCATTGTACATTGGATGAATAGCCTCTCTGTGTGCGATATGTGCAACTGTGTTTCCTGGGGAAGTCCTGATCTCTAACGGTTAAACAGTGGTTCCCTTCACTCTGTACTTACTGAATGTCTCCCTTTAACTGTCACCACATTTTTTCATTTAAATAGGTGGGATGTCCAACATGCCCTTTAAATATCTCCCCGATTGAGCTCAAGTCTCCCTGCTTCTCTTAAGCTTTTCCATGAATGATGTTGTCATGTCATAAGTACTTACTCAGTTATTATCAGCAATGAGCTGTTGACAGGATGTTATCCAGCCTCTGCTAAAATATTTAGTATGTGAGAGTGATGCAGAGAGAAGTGGCTGTTACACTACACATTCATCTGAGCCTCACTGCTGATCTGTAGCTCTGTCCTCATGACACGTCTTTCCCCTCCTTTCATATTTTGTCTTTTTATTGATCCTTTATCTATGTATCTATTTATTTTTTCCTTGTGTAAACTGAAGAAATATTCATTTTCAACAAGCCTAGCAACACAAGAGTCCTCCTCTTGTGCAGGTGATATTATGTTGAGTCCCAGCTCTGGTCCAATCAAACAGGGGCGGGTTTCCTCTCTCCAATCGCAGCCGTTCGGCCTGCACTGCAGCTGCAGGCGGGACGGTGGGTGTGCACGGACGTGCATGTTCTCTTTATCTAAAGCAGGTGCTCCACCTGGATAAGATGAGGGCGAGAGACAGAGCAGAGAGAGAGAAAAGTCACGTTTTATTGGCTTTATTCGATATAGAAGGAAGTCCTTTGGCATATCTGAATATGTTACGATAAGCTTCACTCAGCAGGATGAGATGAGAAAGGCCTTCAGCCTTTAGGTTAAAACTACAACTAAAAGTGTCAATCACAAGTGATGATGCCACGAACACTGCTGACATTTAATGATTTATGGTTAATCAGATGATTCTCCATGATTGACAAGTTAGATGTGGAAAATTTTTTAAAGGCTTCGTAAGTAGTAACTAATAGCTTTAATAATGCTTACTAGATAATGCGCTCCTCTTTAAGGATTGAGGTTCTTTCCTTACATCAGGAATTAATATCTACAACAAAGCATCTTCTACAGGAACAGTGTTTGTCACAGCCTTTGTGTAACTGACGTGTTGAGGTTTGTCATTCTTTAGATTTTCCAAAGTTTTATTTGCTAATACAATGTTTATTAATGGCATTAATTATGGGGTTTCCATTTACCACATAAATGTATGCAGACTCTGGGAAGTGCCCTTTATTCTGTGTTATATAACTCCCTCTGCTGTGTAATATTTTTCTAAAATGTCATCAAGTCTTCAGTAACAAATGCTAGAAATAAATCTCGAGTAAGAAATTCTAAAAAGGCTCTGCAGCAAAGCTCAAGCTTATTTGAAAAACTAGCGCTTGTGTCATAAAGCAATTAAAGGTTTTGAAGTGCGCGACTCAAATGTTGTTGTTATCAGAGAAAATGTGAATCATCAGTATACATGAATATACTGTCATGAAATACTTTATGGAGGGTTCTTATCAGAAAAATGACACTTGTAAATTGTTTGCAGTGACAACTTTAAGTGTAAAGTTGAATTTGATCCTTTCCTGTGCTCTACCTAACCTTCATAATGGTATTGTAGTTTTTTACTGACATCTTTAGCCCCCAATTTTTTCCTTTCAAGCCACCTGCTTGACACCCGCCAGGTCACTGGTAACCTCAACTTGGCTTAAAGGTACGGTTAGGTTTTGGTTAACTCTGTTTGCTGGATTTGTTTTAGAGGTGGCTTTATAAAGTTTCTGAAAATGTTTCGATTTAGCATGAGGTTCAACAAAACTGCCCAGTGGAGTGCTTTAGCGCAGGAGCAGGATGCCATCTACCAATTCAGCGGCTGGTTGGACGATCCCTGGGTGTTTTAGTCTGCATGCCAAAATATCCCTCTCGATCTGTTCATGTTCAGCTGAGTTAATAAACTCCACTAAACTAACCAAGAATCTGCCCATAGCTCAGACAGGTAAGCAATAATGGGCAGATGATTGGCAGATGTTCAGAGCTTAAGGTCCTTGTGCTTCTTGGATACAAACAACAGCTTGTCATTATGGTAAGTTGCAGTGAATTGGGCTATCACAGCACTTGAGTGATTCTTTGCATAGTCTAGATGATCTGAGGCTTGATTAAACATACTCATTAAACCATTCATGAGCTCTCATTGTCTCCATCTAAATTTTTAATGTGTCTGTAGTTTATTAAGACATCTTTCAATTTATTATCTTTTTAAATCATCAAGACAAAAGCTCCTTGAAGCACACAAAAACAAAGCTTGTACTTAGACATAAATAAGAGTTGGCTGTTTAAATAAAATGAACCCACAATAGTTTGGCCTTTCAGTTATGAGTATTATTTACAATAGAGCTACTCCTGCACTGAGACACACTGGCTCCCTAATCAGCCTGGGTTACACTTTGCTTCACTCTGTGTTTGACAGAGTGAACGAGTAAAACCAGCCAGTGAAGTCAACACAGCGCAGTGCCAGATGTTTTATTCCCCCGTGATGGCACAACATTTGAACAACTGAGTGCCTCTTGGGTTCTCATCCAGACTCCCTCCCCTTTATCATCCCTAATTTCATTCAATCCAAAATCACATTTCTGGGCAGTCGCGCAACCTTGTCTTCCCATACACATACACACAGACACACTAATACATTCAAATGGCTGCCAGGGAAATACTTGAATAATGACACATGAATGGCTAAACCGCTCATTCAGTCAGAGGAAACAAGCCTTGATTTAGCAGCACAACATGTTAGCATGTGCGAGCTGACATGACATAATCTAATGAATCATGATTTATTTGAGGGTTAGAGCTACTTACGTTGATGAGGTGTGCGTTTGTGTGTGTATGTGTGTGTCCCTATTAGCCTGCCAGGGTGTGTCCAGATGTTCGTGTCAATTTGATCAAGCCCGCAGCCATGCCCGAGGTACTCCATAATCCTCATGGAAACAGATTACCAGGGCTTGAATTTATCAATATAATCCTCAAGCACAGTTAGCTCCAAAGAACACAAAGACATCTATCCCATTATATTCATATATTGATCTCGATCTTATCTTGCTGCAGAGATTGTTACTGGAATTTCAATGTGGGCTGTATGCCATTATCTGCTGCTGAAAGCATGTTTGACACAATGAAAATCCAACTTTATGATGCATTTTCCCCCTTTAACACATAATATTAAGAAGATGAGATTGAGATTAATAGATCCACACAAACAAAAGTACAAAAGTACTAGAATTTTAAAATCGCTGGTTCCTTGGACAGTATTGTGAAAAAGTCTTGAGCCTTGCCCCCGTCATTTCTCTGTATCTTGCTAAGAAAATAGAAAATAAGTGTTTTGTTTAAACATTTGGGTTTCTTATTATCTTCAGGAATAGCTCTCAAGCCTTCTTGAAGGACATTCAAAGCTGTTCTTTGGATCTCAGCTGCCTTTTGTTCCATTCTTTTTCAAGATGATCCCACACTGCTTCCATAATGTTGGCGTCCTGGCTCTGCAGAAGCCAATTTATGACTAATTGTTTTCCTATCCAGTTATGCTTTTAGTGCATTGGCAGTGTGTTTGGGATCATTATGTTGTTAATTTTATGTTGAAAAATGTAGCTGTTGCCAATCAGATAATTTCCAGATAGTATTGTATGTTGTAATTTGGTCACCTTTCCATTGAGACCATTTCTGATGAGGCTTCAGTAAACTGCACTTCTCAAGTCCTGTGTCACATCTTTGCAGTGTTTTTTAATTTTATTTTCCTTACTGTTCATCTACTGTAGATATTTTTTAGGTACTGGGTCTGCGACACACAACACTGGGTCGCAGACCCAGTACCATGACATTGGGAGCTGTTTAGTGAAAATATTATTTTATTTCTATCAGGCTGAGTTATGTTTATGATTCAAAAAAGCCTGGAGATCTATTACTCAATATAAATTTTACAAAATTTCAAGAAAGTCTGAACTTTTGCACAGTACTGTATAAAACCAAAAAATACTTTCTTCCACAAGTTTGCCTCCAAGGGCCACACTGCCCTCTGTGTCTCACCTTGGTCGTCAGTGGATGATGATGACCTCAGATTTGCCACTGTAAAATATCTGTGGAAGTTTAAATGGAAATCTGACAATCCCTTCAGCTTTGCCTGCGGGATAACGTTCCGCTTCACTTGTTTATGCTTGTGTGTGTTTGTGCGCTTGTGTGCAGTTAAGTTGCCAACTGCATGTTCTCCTGCGCACTGTCATGCATAACCTTGGGAACTATCCTTCCTCTAAGCATCATGGGATGGCTCAGAGGACGGGGAATTATCCAATCAGCCGTTAGGGTCACCCCAGTCAAATGACTCTAGAGACTCGCTGCCTCTCACCCCCTACACCACCCTTTTCATCTCCTCTCTCCCCATCACATTAGTCATCGGTTCATACGCACATCCACGCAGAGTGTTTGATGTGTAAATGCGTGCCAAAGACACATACAGTATAACTAGGGCAATTAAAGTCGAGTGTAACTGACGTGTTACAGCTTAAATTAGACTCACCAAGAGCACAGCAGCAAGGGAGGAAGAAAGAAAGAGCAACGTGAAACAGAGTTGAGGATAAAGAAAAAAGAAGGAGTCTGTGGAGGACAAGACAGGTGACATTTAAGGGGAAAAGTGCAAACTTAAGCTCTTTTGCAGCATTAGCATCTGTGTTTCTGCCCAACTGAACACTCCTCCTGCCTGTAAGTGTGTGATTTAATAATTCAGGGTAAATTAACATAACCTAAACAAATTGTCCCAAAACCTGTTTCAAAACGAGTGCTATTTATAGGCATCGAAAAGTCTCAGTGGTTGGAAGACAGCTAAGCTTAAAGGCACAGCTCACCCCAAAGTTAAATATAGACGTTTTTCTTCTGGGCTGTAGTGCTCTTTATCTGTCCTGATCGTTTTGGTGTGTCGTGAATATAATGGAATTAAAGTTGTCTCGTAGCGCCAAAAGGGCCAAAAGACCCAGCAGCAGCATCCCTATTCAGAGATCATAACCTTATCAAATAAATTCAAAAATACTGTGAAGTTAGAACAATTTTTTTTTAACAATCAAACCACAATCACAAAAGAAACGTTACTGTTCAGCTCAGGGGGATGTCATTAAAGTCATGAGGGTGACCTCTGTGAGCCGTGTAGTTTCGCAGGAGGCAATAGTTCCTTCATGGAACTGCACACGTCATGTGTGTTTTTGTGGGTGGAGGTGTGTGTGTGTGGTGGTGGGGGGATTCATGCTATATTTTTTTATCTTTGACATGTTTTTCACGCGTCTCCCATTGCCGATGAACTCCGCTGTCACTCCCTTCCCCGTTCCAGCCACAGTCAACAAATCAGCATTCACCCGGCACACGGTGTCATCCATATTGAGATTTTGAGGACTACATGGGAGCATGTTTGTGCTTCTTAAAAGCCTCTCTCTGTGGGCAAATGCATGCACAAACAGACAAAACCGCAGTACCATAAATAAAACATCAGGAAGCCGGGGTCAGAGCACACAGTCAGCCACAACACTGCACTCCTGGACCATTTAGGGTTAAGAGCTTTGCTCAAAGGCAACGTTCTTGAGGAGAAGGTTTGAACATATTGTTGCTCTTGTATTCCCTCTTTTCCAGTTGGTGACATCATGGTTAGTCTAATTTAAGGTCTGGCATGCCTGTTACATTTCTATATCACACAAGCTCTTTCTTGTATATATTATAAGTGCCCATTTAGCCTACACATCTTGTGTGGATGCAGACACAAACACACAACCCTACTGAGAGAACAATATCTGAGAGAGTCCATAATGAGTACACGGCAGCCTCTTTCTGTCAAAACCATGCTCGGGATAAGGGCACAGATACACATCCAGTGGACAAGCCTAAGGGACAGAAGACACAGAAGCGCACACACAGAGATATGCACACATCTGACACACACTCACAAGACAAATGAACTTCCAAAATTAGCAAGCAGAGTGGAGATGTGTTTCTTTTTCTACAGTATCTTTACCTTTTTATTATATTCGTGTGTACATGTGTATGTGCGTACGAGTGTGTTCATCACTCGATTGGTCCGGTAGGCCACTGTCTGACGCGACCGGGAGCAGCAATAATGAAAACACTGCTGAGGTTGCCTAACTGGCATAGCACTCCATCACACTGACTCATTGGGAACAGCAGCACACACACACATGCTCATGATCCATGCAGAAATATGCTGACATATACAGTCCCACACGTCACTTCATACTCTCTGCTCTTGGTGCCTCTTATGCCATCTGTCTTCTACATGCACGCACGGAGACACACATGCACACGTGCAAACACTCCTTTTCTCACCCGGAACAGAATGAGGACACGCACAGCCACACAAAGCAACACATCTGGTTAGACCACAGCACTGCAGTTCCTGCTGCTGATGTACCACACACGCAAGGTCTGGATGCCTTGCTGAGCGCTCTGCAAGCAAACAGCCGTTAGATCTCCGTCAACTGTTGTTAAAACCATATTCACCTCTTTATCCAGCTTCAGGCTATTTTTGTTTCCATAAACTGTATTTTTAAGGAACACTCGAATGTTTCAAAAAACACTTATCGGCTTTCATGCCAAAAGTTACACGACACCATTAAAAGCGCTCCTTGTTTGTATGGTAAATATGAAGTTAAACCAATGAGAAGTCAGCTTAGTGTACACTGTAGGCAGGTGGGAACATCTCACTCAGCTTTATACCTAGTTAACAAAATCTGCCCGCCTACAGATCGGGATTATATTCTGAACTACTTATAGGAACTGCACCTGGCCAAGAAAAAGTACGGTGCAAAATATCCCATCTGGCCCTCCTTATAGTTATATTTTTTATGCATTAAACTTATTTGTTTTGTTTTTTAACATGTCAGTGTCAGCTGCTCTGTTTCCAGTCTTCATCTTTAGCCAAGCCAGTACTCTCCTGGCTTCGTCATCATAATTACTATAAGACTGAGTGGTATCGATCTCATCATCTATTGTTCTCATACTGTCAGTAAGCATACAGCACAGATTTCCATTTTCTTGGCAAACAGTTCTGGGAGATCGTTTATCCAACCTTAATCACATTTTTGTGCCCGTATTATTACTACCTCTAAACGTGATCCTTATTCTTATTCTTCTCTTTCATCCGTTTCAGAGAAACTCTTGTGCAATAAGAGTGTGGCGTGCTGTCAATTTAATCTGGATGGGGTGACGTCTGCATGTCTGCCTCAGAGGGAGAGAAAGACAGAGAGGTGGAGTTAGGCAGAACTACGCAGCTGAACTTTTAATCCTCTTAGTGTCCTCAACTATCTATCTCTCATTCATCTGTCTTCTGTCTGTCTGCAACTAACCACTCTTCTACTTATTGTATCCATCTGCCTATTTCATGTAGCGCTAAATTACCTCTGAGGTTGAGATGAATACATTTCATTTTCTTTCTTGCTCTCTTTTGCTCGCTTCCTGCCTCATCCGTGACTCAGCCCCTCTTTCCTCCCTCCTTTATCCGGCTCCACTATGTGCTCTTCCCTCTTTACCCTCTCCATCTCTTGGGCCCCCTGCAAGGTCGTTCCCAAGGACGGCCTGCTCCCAGCATCCCCTGCCTGATAGGCCGATAGGTATTAAAGGACCGCTTCCCCTGGTGGAGCACATGGCTCAACTACAGCTCTGCTATAACGCTGTCATCATTCCCATCACTCCCGAGGCTGTTTACTGTACTTCCTTCTTGCACATACACACACGTGCCAGCTCACACGCATCAGTGAATCCAAAGGCACAGCTAACACAAGATGCTGACAGTATATTATGCTCGCATTCATACGCTAGCCGGATTCTTAAATCAGGTGGGGGCTGCTTGCTACTCCACACGACAGGCCACTTATCAGAGTGACAAAGGATGCATGCCTGCAAATACACCGATGCACACAGGCAATGAAAGAAAAGTACTTGACCCATGCTGACAGATAGCCAGCACTGTCTGAACTAAGCAAACCTTTTCCTTTACTATAACCTAGTGTGACACAATACAAGCTCAGCAGACCTGAAAAATACAAAGCGAACAGCTTTAAAGCAGCTTGAGCGGTGAGACAGTCAGCAATTTGGCCTCCATGGATGACAAATTCGGTCTAATGTGCTGTCTGGAATAGAAAGAGGATAAAAATCTAAATTATTACAGTTGAGCTGTGAAGGATTCCTAAAAAATGACTGCACCACTCATCTGCTAATCTGCTGAATAATCATAGTTTTTAAAAGCCATTTTTAAAAGCGGTGACCTCATTTATGAGCCAAATTGACACTTTGTGGCATTAAATACAGAAGTCCTGTGCTTTGTTATATCTCATTCAAAAAACAAAAATTGATATCAGAACCTGGCCGACCATAGAAAGCTTGGCAAGTCAAAGCAGTCTCCTGGAGAGTAGAGGATAAACAGCACTGATGGTAAATTTCAATGCCAAACTATTGGCAGTCTCCAGAGTTCCCACATTTGTTCGGGGCAGGATCATTATTATGTGTGACAGATGCTGGGAATATAGGGAATGACTCCATAAATCCAATTTAGATTTTTAGCCTGTTTGGACTTCTTCTTTGAAATTACACCAGTTTTTATTTCATTCTATTGTGTCACATAGTCAATGAAAACACTTCACAGTGTGCGCGTTTTGTCTCATCAGTCAAGAGAATATTTTCCCAAAGGTCTTGGAGATTATTGAGAAGTTTTCTGGCAAATGTCAAACAGTTTTTGTCTAGTTTCTTTCTTGTTGTTGAAACATGAACTCTCACCTTAACTAAGGCAAGTGAGGCCTGGAGGTCTTTAGATGTTGTTCTGGGTTCTTTGTGACTTCCTGGGTGAGTCATCAGTGCGCTCTTGGAGTGACTCCTGGGAAGGTTCACTACTGTCCCAAGTTTTCTCCATTTGTGGATTATAGTTCAGGAGATTCCCTTTAGAAATGACTTTGTAACCTTCTCAAGACAGATAGATATCAGTGACACTACATCAAAGCAGTATGTATTGCTTTTTGAGATCTGTTAGCTTACTTCATTTTGTCAGACAGCTTCTATCTAAGGGATTTCTTGATTCAACATGTCTGGGAGTAAACATGCCTGGGTGTGGCTAGTGAGTTTAGTTTCATTAGCCAAACCCAGGCTTGATATGAACTCAGCTTTTCAAAAAAATGTGGTTAATAACAATTAATCCATGATTTAACAGGAGGGACAATTACTTTGGACCAGTTTCCTCTTTCGAGGTTTCATGTTTTAAGTTAATTCTAATTAAGATAAGGTGAGGGGCTCCCTTTTGTAACTTAATATTTACCTTAGAAAGCCAGCGTTGTATCAGCCTTTTCAATCAACTCAACAGTAAATAGTTTTTCTCAAAACTGCAAATCCACAAATGTGTTTTACACATCTATGAGGATGTTTTAACTCCATCAGGCCTTTCTCTTTACCACTCATACAGTTTAGGGCGTCTGGATCTTATCCAGGCTGAGATGTACATTGGTACACCCTGTGAAGGTTGCCAGCCAGAGACAGACAACAGACAACAGTGATAACCACTGCACCAGCATGGTGGCTGTCACATAATTGATACCATCATCAGCACAAGTTTCACATTATGTTTCTTAACTACTGCTGCTTGGGATTGAATTAATTATGAATGTGCGCAGGCTGCACACTGTCAACATATTACTCAGTCTGCTATTAATTTTGTTGATCGCTTTATCACATTCTTAAGTTTCATTATGGTATGCAGAAGAGTTTAGTAAAATCATGGCAATCATAGTAAAATCACTTGCTTTTAAAAAATAAAATCAGGATTTTACTGTGAGACATAAGTTTTAAAAGGAAACAAAGTAACAATTCATTAAAAAAAAAAACTTTACTGATTAACCTTGAGAATTTTTTGAATGTGTATTCTTTGGTTGAGGATATCCAGTGAAAAAAAACACCATGGACTTTATTTATTTCTAAAATTATCTTCCAAAATGCCAGTAACGTCTATTTAACTTTTGGCTAAAACATGAAAGAACTCCAAGGCGCTCTCTCTTCAGATAAAACTGAAAGGCCTATCCCTGAAAACACTTGATATTTTCTAGTTATCTGCCATAAATTGTTAGCTTCCCTTCTATGACGAGAGTGGAATATTCCACCAGTGAAGCTCCACCAATAGGAGGAGTCTTAAACCTGGACAGACGCGGGATATCGACACCAAGTCAGAAACAGTCGCCACATTCAATCGAAATCAAACAAGATAACACAAAGAACCATCAGTCATACACATGAATGCGTCTTTTATGTCAAATAAGGTTTATAGAAAAGGAGTAAAAATCTAAGTCCTCAGTTAAGCTGGAGTGTTTAGTGGCCTGTCATTATAAATCCAAAAAGCTTCCCTTTGGTATTTAACCTTTGTTTAACCAGGCAGGTCATTTAAAGAAACCTTGCACTCACTTCCAGCCGCATATTTTTTCTTTTGTCTGTATTGCAGGAGCTTAACCCACACTTCAAAATAATCCTTGTTTTTCCAATACATTGCTTTAGTGTGTTCCCTCAGTTCATCAAAGTCCGAAACAAGCTTTTTTAACTTGAGCCAAAATAAAGAAAAGAAAAAACACAAGGCAGCCCAGGCTTCAAGCCAACTTTCTTCTGATTTCTCGACCCTTGAGTTGTCTGCCTGACACATAAAGACACTATCACCTCTCTTTGAGACTGTACTGGCCCAAAGGCAGAAAATGTGGCATAACATGTTAAATTACAGCAACTATACAATCACTGCCTGTTTATTAGGTGCACCTTTTCAACTGCTTGTTGATGCAGATATCTAAGTAGCCAATCGCATGGCAGTAACTCAGTACAATAAGCCACATATACATGATCAAGATGATGTGCAGAAGTTCAAACTTAGCATCTGTGTGCTGTTGAATGTGGAAGAAAGGTGATTTAAATGACTTTGAATGGGGAATGATGGTTAGTGCCAGACAGGCTGGCCTGAGTATTTTAGAAACCGCTGATCTATTGAGATATTTCAATACAACCATCTCTGCAGTTTACAGAGAAAGGCCTGAAAAAGAGAAAATATGTGAGCGAGTGAGTGAAGATGACTTGTTGATGGCTAGCTGCAGGAGGAGCTAAAAGGGATGCACCAATAACTCAAATAACCACTCTGTACAACCGAAGTATGCAGAAGACATTTCTGAATGCACAACGTGTATCGATCCTTATAGCAGATGGCCTGCAGCAGCAGAAGACTACACTGGGTGCTGCTCCTCTCAGCTAAGAACAGGAAACAGAAGCTACAATTCACACAAGTTCATGAAAATTGGATAACAGAAGACTGTAAAAACTGCTATTGACAGAACTAAAAACAAGACATTCATAATCTACCAACTGCACAACCATCATGTCAGAATAGGACCAAACTAAGAACTATATTGAGACACCATTGCAAAACAATCACATATAGTTTTGCAGTCAATTTTAAAGCGCGTTGTACCTCAGACTAGCTCTGCCCAGATCAGTGTCTATATGCAATATGTGCAATGCCTAATAATATACCATTGGAAGTAATGATGGGGGAGAACCTCTGTAATCAAGTGCATTGTAGGCGTTGCTTAAGAAAATACAACTTTAATTGATGTGAAAAGCCTATTTTGACGTCTTTTTTGAGTGAGAAAGAGCAGCGTTGCTGCAATGCTTTAACAGTGGGAAATGAGGTAATGGGCATTTATGGTCTTAATGGAACTTTAAGTGTGCTTTAAGTGCACACTGAGAATAAATACCTAATAGTAGGCCGTTACATAAAACGGAAAACAAGTGGATGGATGTTTAATGTCTAATGGCCTTGCACACTGAGACTTTGAAAGCACATTAAGTGCATTTTACTTTCATTCACAGTTCTTTTACTCATTTGTGTTTGTAAAAAAAATATAACAGTGAAACCCCTGAGCTGAGTACAAAGAAATGAGCAGCTGATAAACTTTGTGCGAAAATGCATTAACCAAAACCACAAAAATGGATTTCAACAATCTGTTCAATTTAATAAAAATGAATTTAAGTTGCAGATGAACTGAAACCACTAAGAGCATGACATTATTAATGGCTTTTTTGCAGATATTACTGTGACTGGTTTGTGAGAGGTATTTTAAGTTATGGCAAAAGTAGCAAAAAAAATGGTGGTGAATAGGATGCAGAAAGGCTTTGATGTAGTGGCTGTGGTGCTGAAAGGACAGCTACCGGACGAGGCGGAGGAGTCAGGAAGGAGGGAGGAGAGGAAATGCTTTAGAACCAGATGTACAGACAGAAGGAGAGAGGAGGTGACTGAAAAAGATTTACTTGATATAATTTGAACAGTAGGAAGATGAAGTCGTGTTTAAATTTGGCTGATTATCAAATAAATTGGTGAATAACTTCAATATACTGTAAAAGTATATGGGTCTACTGAAAGCACCAGTTTTTTTCCTTTCTTGAAAAATCCTTCCTCTGTCTTTGTTTTCTAAATTGTATTATGATACTGGCAGACAGTCTAATAGCACATAGCAGGATAGGCACAGACATAATTAAAAACCTGATAAATAGCTGGGCGTCTGAGGTCTGGCCACTGAACATGCTGGTTTGCTGGCATAGATGCCTGGAGCAGTTACTGTCATCACTGACACCTTTGCTTTTCCTGCTATTCAAAGTCGCAGGTTTGCAGGTTCAGTCTATTACAAAAGGTTTGCATCTTTTAATATTGGACACTGTGCTTTGATGCAACGCCATTTTTAGCTTCTGTCTCTTTAAGTTCCTCCTACGCATTTGTGCTCAGTTGTGCAGCCAATAGCAGGATCGGATTTTGGCATTTTAGCCTTTATTGCATAAAGAATAATATAGCGAGTAAATAGGATAGTGGGCTGGATTGGCACACAAGAAACACCCTGAGGGCGACTGGATCCTGCCCCTGTAGTAACTTCTTGGCATATGGGTCACCTGCTCAGCCAGGTGAGTTGTAGCATAACAGGACAATTGACGTGTAATGTTCGAAGCTGAAACAGATTCAGAGTACGGAGTAAGCAGTCGGGAAATAATGACAGAGTTTGAGCCAGCTAGCTGTATGTGGATTTAGTTGAATCAAACTTTATTATTTAACACACTACCATAAATGGTATAAGAGGGCATTATGGTGGTGCATTGCATAGTGATGGAGATAGGTATCGAAAGAAAAGTCTGGCTTCCAAACAGGGCGTTTATTACTTCCCTTAATTAGACGTCCTGTAGCACTTTGTGGACATGCACAGACTGTGCTTAATTATGACTCTGTCTTTTATCATTCAGTGAAATATGTAAAATCACTTATAGTAAATAACAGGGACAGTTAGCATAGCTCAATTAAATAGCTCCCTGAGGCACCACCAGCTGCAGAAAGAGGTAAGACATGATCCTCGTCACTGACTCTTAATGAGTTCCCAATATTTCTAATTTCCAACTCTATGACTGTTGGACTATCATATAGTTCACAGTTCAAAATATTTGTTATTTCTTTTATACAGGGCTTTGACACAGACCCTCCACCAAGTTCCTTTTCCTTTAATACCCCCCTTCTCCCCATTCAAGTAAAATGTCTTCTGATTGGCTGCTTCTGGAAGATTTGCAGCTAGGAGGGGCCTCTGTGCTCACAGCCAGAGCTCTTTACCTAAGATTAGGCATATAACCTGCTCGCTGACATCATACAAATCTAATTGTAGAAAAAACTGAGCATTTAAACAGTCTGAAGCTTGAGCTTTTCTCTGATAATTATTACCTGTATATATGCTGAGCTCATAATTTCAAACTTTGACCTTGTTTAATATGAACATCCACCTTTCTAACAATATATATGACAGAATCTAAGTAAAAGCATTATAGATAATATATGTCTGCTGCTGATATCCAGTGTGCCTTCTGCATTGTTACAAAACTGCTTACACTGTACTAAACCGCTGATACTGAGAGGACAGGAGAACATGCAGACTGAGAGGACTGTAGGAGGACACACTGCAGGGGGCTGACTCTCACATAACCTGACTTTTTAAAGCTTTTTCCAACCCCGTGATTCATTTGCTCATGCTGCTGAGTAGGAATCACGTATGAGTAACCAGGTTACTGACGTTCCCTGCAAACATTATGATATGATCCACATAACTTAAAATCTAGCTGTATGTGTGCAGTTGTGTCCTCTGCTTGGGTCATCTGGGTGTCATTGAGCCAGAGGGTTTAACAAAAGAAAGCCTCTAATAAGGAACAATGACCTACACCCTGTGATGTCACTGAGGTGGCAATCTAACAAACAAGACATTTTGATATTACTGGCCTGCCAGCTTTAAATCCCAGTGTTTGCTAAACAATGGCAGAGTTAAGGTGCTTGGGTTTCCTCGAGTTGCACAAACAGATGTGTCTGTAAGAGGTTATGATGTTCACAATAATGGAATCCAAGTGTTACAAAATGCTTGCATTTGTTCCTTTCAGCTTTTTGTTGGAGTCTTACTTTTGAACATCCCCAAAACAAGTGGGCTGAGCTCCCACTACCACAAAAGTGAAAACTTATTCATAAGTATCAATTATTCCTAACACAGACTGATTCAGGACTCTAAAGTTTCGAGATCTGCCCCTGATAAATATAATACAGCTGTGAGCAGGTAGAGGGCCTTTAACATGAGTGAGGGTAACCTGTAAAACTAGACCATTCAGTTTCAGGAAAAACGACTTTGGACTGCTGTGATTGCGAAACCTGGTCTGTGGCATGCTGCTAAAAAGTCAGTTAAGAAGCAGTTAAAGTTTTCATGGTAATAAAACCTGTCAAAATTTCTCTGAAATGAGCTCAGCACTCCTCTCGCAAAATGGCTTTTAAAGGTCAAACCGTAATTCATGTTTACATGAAAGACGACATCTGACGACCTCCCCTGGACCCTTAATGGATGTTTTTTTGTAAACCATTCATAAAATAATTATAAATGGTACAACATATGTCTAAACACTACAGAACACCAACGAGCCGATCATTTTGGTTTTTGAGCAGTGCAGGACTAGTTAGGTGCAAAGGTTTCTTTTCTTTGGTTTTATTTCAATAGAGAAAAACATATAGTAGGATTGCTTGCTTTGCAACAACCCCACCAATAATCACCAGGGGTTTCCTTATCATTGTAAAATGTTTATTCTCTTAGGTTTATAAAACCCTGAAAACCTTTGTGCTTGCCAAAGCAAGTTGTTAGATTTATACTCTGAAATAAATGCTTTTATGTAAAGGCAGCAGTCGTACATAGATTGAGAGGGTGAATAAAGATAAATCACTCTCTTTCTGTTTATTGTCTGTCAAACAAAACTACTCTCCATCATTTTCACAGATTTCTGTTTTCTAATCTGCTTTTCTTGTGTTCTGTATCCAATTTATGATACGTCTTCTGTCCTTCCCCTCAATGCAGCTGTATGATAACCACAGCTTCACTGCCAGTCCTGTATCATTCCATCCACGCTAAATCCCAGAGGAATTTTCCACCACCCACCTGGCTCTGTTCTCCTTCATCCATGTCTTATTTCCCTGCATTCTTTCTCACGCTTTCTTTCTGTCATACTCCTTAAGCCCATCAGCCTTTCTATCATTTATCCTCCTGCCATCTCCTTCCTGCTCCTCTTTTTATGCCACCCTCTCCGTCTTTCTCTCTCTCCCCCCTCTCACTTCTCTCTGCGTCTCCTCTTTTCCTCCCTTCTCCCTGTTCTGGACACTGTGAGTGGAACACAGATTATGTCAGACATTTATAAAACCGGATTAGCTAGGATCACCTTCACACATGCACACACGCACGCAAAAACAGATGACTTCGTACACCCCCACTCAAACCCTAATTTTAGCTATCCATAGATACACTGCAATGCCAAAAGTATGCGGACACAGCTGTTTACATAATTACTAGCAACGTATGCTGCACTTCTGGTCCTTTTCTGCAGTTATCTGAACTAAATCTCACTCCAGGTCCAGTGAGGATGCCTACCAATACAAAGGAAGGGTCAATAACGTGCTTGCACAGAGCAATGACACTAACCCTGTCCGACACCTGGGATGACCTGGAATACTGACAGCTAGCCAAGTCTTATTGCCCAGATACACTACTTGTCCTCACAAGCCCCTCTGTTGCTGAACAGGAGCAAATTCCTGCAGCCACGTTCCAAAATCTTGTGAAAAAGATGAGTAAAAAATGCAGTAGAAGCAATAATGCCTTTTAATTCTTTTCTATTCTGTGTGGACATAGTGTTTTAATGCAAGCATTCTGCCATTAGGTATGTTGAAACTAACAAATACTGCATCCATACATACATATGCTATTTCCGTCTGATCCATGCAGTTTTTCCCCACATGGCCTCCACACGCACGACCTATGACTACAAAACCCCATGATATACACCATTCACCTACAAAGCCTCTGACGTCATATTGTCCAAAATAACTGACTATGCACTCATGACACAAGCACATGGCACTTGAAGCCATGCAACTCTACTTCATTACTTCATGCGAATAAGTCAGACGCAGCAACGCGAGCAGAATCCACAGAATCGGTAAGAATAAAAATATGAGCCAGCTTTCTCTCTGTGCCATCTCTCGCTTTCCTTCTCTCTCTTATTCTTTTCTCCCTGCATCCCCCACCCTCCCTCACTCAACCCTCAATTTCTGACTCAGCAGAACAAGACAGATACAAGGTCATCTGACTGCTGTTGCTGTGGAGCACTCGATTTGGGGGGATTCTTCCCTCCCCCCTCTTTCTTGTACTGCAAGGCGGGTAAACGTTGGGAGGTAGAGAGGCTGAAAGGAGGGAGAAACATCAAGGCATGACAGAGGTTATGGAAGGGTACAGCTGGCAGCCATTTTAATTCAAATGAAAAGAACTTTATTAGCAGCAACCACACTGACAATGTCACCCTCACTGGCAGCACTGAGTGCTTCAGGATCAAATTATTAAGCCTAGCTGTGCATTGCATATATGGGCTACATGTCTATTTATTTGATACAAGGATTTTGTAAAGCTGAAAGCAACAGAAGCTTTTGAGATAAGGGTAAAAATAATAAAGATGTTCTGCATAAAATATCTACACGTACAATGTGGTTGCAGAGTGAAAACTGACAGTCAGATTTAATCAAGACTGCTCCCCATCCATGAAACCCCTGAGGTTTATAAACATCTGTTATTACTGGCTGGATACTAAACTGCATTAGTGTTGTGCATTTCTTATATATCTCGTATAGATTATCAAATCACATTGCTAAACTGCTCAGGCTTTACGGACATATCTTTAGATGGATACTATTAAAACCCGATTCTTTATGAAACCACAATAGAAATGTTTGGGGGGGAAAATACAAACAGAACATTCCTAACAAAAGACAGCTTGTACAGTTGAGTATATCTTGTAATAAAGGATTAGATAAAGAGAAAACATGATGCTCTGGAGCCTTCTCTTCCGCCAAACCAGCTGAACACAGAGAAGGTCAAAATCTTAGAATTTTCCACCACAGTGACAGAAAAAGCAGGTTAGGTTAGGTGTGCATATTCATGTTACTTTTCATAGTGCCGGCACTGACTTTAGGGTGAGCATCCCACAGGCAGAAGAGTGGGTGGTAAAAGGTTAACAGCCAACATTTATCTGGATTTACACAGAAGCCTGTTATTAATACAGACGGGGCAAAATGTTCTTTGAAATCAGATCTTAGACAAGCAGTGATGGAAAAACAAAGTGTCAACCTTTAACATCTTGTTAGTGTTGTATGAGTGGGATTTACCAGAATGTGTATTTGAAGCTTTACCCCGTCCATCTGGTTGTTCGGGAAGGTTATGAAAACACCAAGCATCCACAAACAAAATGATTACTCACTGCTAATTGCATCTCATTGCGTCTTTACTGATTCATACTTCCCATATCAGATTAAATAATAAAAAATAAAAATGCAATGTGCACCATAACATCTTGTTTTAATAAAGCATCACGGCTGACTGACCTCCAACTCTGAGCTAACCTCATTCTGATGCTCTGGGGCTTCACGGGGCTGAGTGGTCATCGTCTGGACCCGCAGCAACCCAGTGAGGCATGACAGCAATCTGCTGCAGGGACAGCACGCGTGACTCCCAGCTTTCCCTTGCAAATCAGGCATCGCTGTGCATGCATGCATAGTATATATGTGTGTGTGTAACTTAGCAACTCTGCATGTGTGCTTCCACTGCAGCACGAAGAGGAAAAGAAAAATGTACGACCAAAACCATCAATGATAACTCACTGCTACACATGTGCCAGCTGCCTGTCATTTTTGCATGTCCTCTGTTTGTCTCTCTTTCATGCTCTCTGTCTTTGAACTCTCTGGCACCGTTACAGAAAGCAAAACTCATCCCAGCCTGTCCATCTTTCTGCCTGACCAGTGTTTAATGAATGCAGTCTAATTTGTTAGACTATCTCATTAATCTGAGTGTGTATCCTTGCAGAACCGGTCAATCCTGTGTGTGGGATTGACAGCTAACCTCATAAATGTCAAGTAAAGTGAGCCTTCCGAAAATTATTGTAGTGTTTAAACAATCCAAGTTGTATTTCTTTTTTACTTCCATTAAGATTCATCTAGTTTCATCCTTTTTTACTTTCCTTTTTTTAAATTTTGTTTTGTTTTTTGCTTAGAATAAGTCTCCCCGTTGGGTGAGATGCTGACTCTGCATTGTCAGAACTGTACACCTGCTGATGGAGCCAGTCAGGTTGCAAGCTGCTTTCTGCAGCCGACCATGCATCCCGATATGCAGTGACAGACTAATGACTGAACTGTGGCTCTGACTTCCCCCTCATTCTTTCTATCTGAATTTCACACGCACACTTTGGATGTCCTGCTCTCTTTTCTCTGCTGTGCCCGGGCCCACTACTAAGGAATGGATGTGCACAACATGCTCATGATAGGACCAACACAACATCCAGGTGCTTGCTTTATACATGCAATAACCTACTGCACAAAAAAACCACTATTTTATGGGACAGCAATACATTACACGATGAACAAACACAATCACGACAACTAGAATCTAACCTTGTGCGTCCATTTATACAAAATTTCAGGATAGAGACTCGCGATGCTGCTGGCTGCAAGCCTCGGAATTCTGCATTAAAGCAGGAGGGGCAGAATTATATAGTTCTATTGGCTGGCTTGTGAAGTAGGAGAAAGACCACTGGTCGGAGGCGCTCATTGGCCAGCTCTGTCAGCTCTCGATTCACCGATTCGCTTCTTTCACCGGCAGAGTGATGTCGGCAGAAATGGGGAGGGAGATCGCTGGTTAGTTTAGCCGGTCTTTCGCCACAAGTATCAGAGAGCAAAGGGAGGAAGCGGTTCCCCGCGTGATGCTCCGCTTGAGACTGCAGAATTTCATTTGAAAGACGTCCCACAAGGGGAAACTGCAGCCTAACCTCGCCGAAGGTTTGAGAGACAGTTTATTTAAACCAAAGACAATTCTTCTGTCAGACTTAGGCTATAGATAACTTGTCTGACGTCGTTTACCTGTGTTTTTTTTTTCACCTATGCAACACAAAACAACTGAGCATATCTTCTTTTGCTTTTCAAGGCAAGGCATTTTGATATAGTTCAACGTGAGGGGCTGACACCTCTCAAGCCGTGCATCACCTGAGAGGAAAAGAGTGACTGCGTCAACATGGGGGTAAGAACCGGCGATTCCAACTTTTTTACTGCGTTGTAGCCCACCTGAAGTGGCCTGAAAAGTGAGAGGTAGCCTAAAGCCTAAAGAAAAGCTGTCAAACTGAGGCGTGATGTCATTTTTGTTCTTAATGGAAATCCCGTTTGTCTGAGTGACATTGACTCTAATGCGGAACTGTGTTTTACGCCGGTCTAGACTGCGACAAATTGATGTAGCCACGAGCTCTTATCTAGTGCAGTGGTGGAAACGAGCTTCTTTTGGACTGTTCACTTTCATTCGACTTGGATCAGTTATTATTTCTGGCTCGTGTGGGCTAATTTGTGCTGGGATTCTCATTACTGCTGCCCCCGTGATGAAATGTTTAGAAACTAATGCCAAAGTCTTATATCTAAGTACTGTAGGTCTGTGATGTTTCCAGCTTGTCGGTGTGTCAGATGTATAGGCTCTTTTAAGTCGTATAGGCCTTACTTTGACCATAACCTTGCCAGCCATGATAGGCCTAATCGGTTTATTCTTCCTGTATGCTCCTGTGTGTTAGAGGAGGAGCACGTGTTAAGGTTATTCCCCTCCCCATCATTAAGCTGCAGTTTAAAAATAATACTGAGTTTTGCCACATTTTCGGCAGACTTGCATGCACTTTCTTTATGATTAAAGACCGCAGTGCATTATGACCTCCTTCATGCCCTCGCTGCCCACCCCCACCTTCCTCCTGCCCTCTGCTGCGTTAAACCCCGCTGGCATCCCCCCTTCTGCGGTCATCTGTTTGCGCGCAAGCGAAGCAACTGTCCGGTGAGGATGATGAGCACGCCGCGTTCTTACACTGGACGCTATCAGCTGAGGAGTCCATCCTCGGCACCCTCGCTGACCCGTGCGTCATAATGCGGTTACCACGAATAAGCGCTTCACCAGCTTAGGCTATTTCCCCTTTAATTTGTGACATAACAGGGACTCGATAATCGCCAGCAGTGACTACATTTACACACATCACAGATTAAAGAAACGACGACTCCAGCCGGCTACACGAGGAGAATGACAATAATGACAATAAGGTTCGTCAGTGTGACTTTAGAGGGCTCTCTTCTACTGCGCGCATCCATTAAGCTATTAAACGCATTTGAGCTGTTTCCGGGTATATGGATAAACTTATCACTCGTGTAAATTGACCAGTATGGAGTCTGGTGGAAAAATACAAGGTAAAGTCAAGATGCGGCTGGTGGTGTGAGTTATTAAGGCAATTCGGCTCCATCGCCTCGCCATGAAAGAGTAGTAATATTTAACCCCTGTGCACCGACTGAGCGATGCGGTGGCATGACGCTGCAGTAGGAAGACCATGCGGAGCTGAGACATTTCCAGCTCTGCGGAGGCAGTGCAAGCCGGTTTCATTACAGTGAGACCAGCTGATGTTGCCCTGCAAAGCCTGACATTTCTGCGCCAACAGAGAGGTTCAGTGTGTTGGATTCCGGGGAGGTAGAAGAGAGCCTCCGGTCCATGTCAGTGTCTTCTTATAGATGTGGAAGCTAACCCGGCAGCTATAGTGGGCACTGCGTCAAAAGGGATGGGAGTGCAAAAAAAAAAAAAAAGTGCTTACGCATGTGCTGCTGATGCTGCTGCTGCTGCTGCTGTGTGGAAGTTCACTGAAGCAGTGAGAGAGGGACGTTGAGTGGAAATGGACTGTCATTTCAGAGGATGTCCTGTCTCCTCGGAGACTGCTGTTATAGAACAGATCAATAAGGAATATGAGCTTCCCTTCTGATGTCTTAAATCATAAAGAAAGTATATGCAAGCCTGCCGAATGTGTTTGCGCTTAAGGCGCTGAGGTTACCCTAAATGGAAAAGATGGATGGATAATGGAATAGAGCTGTGTATGGAAAAGTGTCATCACTTGTGCTGATGTACAGCACTGACTTGTCCCTCTTTCCGTCTGAGGATTTCGCACTAGCGCACTGTCCTATAGCATTGCCAGCTGTCCTTTCCCAAGGCCGCAGGGGGCACCGCTTGCGACGTTCCTTCTGCTTCAAACCGGGGGCGGGGCCTCTGGTGTGGAAATTCCCTGTAAAAGGCTGTGATAGGCTGGCACGAGCAGCCACGCAGAAAGGACCCGGTTAACAAGAGAGAATAGAGCAACCAACCGGCACGTTTTGTCAGACACAGAGATATACGTTCTAAATTTGGAGGACAATCTCTAAGGAAAGAGCATGATGTAACGCACACATAGGTCACCTTCTCATCTTTCTCACTGTCCTTTCAGCATTGATGCAGTTACTGAGGATGAGTCCATGGGAGGAATGTAAAGTGAGATGTCGAGGAAGGGCTGCACACATGCAACATCTGCAGCTGTTTATCTTCAAACTCATGACACAAAGGAAGGGAATGTGCCACTGCTGAGAGAACAACGGGTACAGAGAGAAAGGAAAGACAGATTAGTAGTGGTTGGTTTGCAGGAGTAGTGAGAGAAAGAGAGAGGGATTTAGAACGAAGGAGGTGGCATATGTTGAGGGGAGGGGTGGTGGGATGTATATCCTGTTACAGGATAATGACCTGAGGCTCACAATACCGCAGCTCATGTTTCCTCTTTCTGTGCCTGGTCATATTGGTTAACTGGGAGAGCAGAGAGAAATGGGATGAGGAGAGGAAGGATGTACTTGGGTCGAAGCATAATAGGTCTTAATAAATTTTTTTTCATGATTGAACAGTTAGTGTTGAGGTGAAGAGGTAGGGATGTAGGGATCGTCTTTAAACCCCAGTAAGGAAAAAAGAAATTAAGGTGATTTAGCAGCAGAAAGGATTTTTAAGAAAGGTCATAATGGCTGATGGTGATGGGTGTGTCTGTGCTGCTGTTAGTGCAGTGTGGCTGAGGAGAAGCTCCTGATAAAGATAAGTCCCCTCAAAGACTGGATTCATTCGTTACCTTATGATATAAAGGCTTTCAAACTGGTACCAGAGAAGTGTGCGCTGCTATAGAAAAGAAGTTGGAAGGTGTAACAGAAAGTAATTCAGGAGTTGGATATGTGTGTCCGCTGCAGAAGCCCAGCCCTCAGTTTGGTGCAGAGTGCTGCACATCCCTCCCCATTGCACCTGCTGCCTGATGCAGATAGGCTGCACTGAACCACAGCTGATGTGTCCTGCACATTGCAAGAGCCAATAGAAAAGCATAAAAGATCTAATGAAACACAAGTTTATCATAGACCTGTGGCCCAGAGGTCAGTTAAGGTCAGTATGGTGATTCTTTGAAATGGACCTCCACTGCTCGCGTCAAGCCACTTGGATCAATAGACGTCCTTTGTAATCAAAGCAATTTTTTTAGTGAGAGTGCTGCTTGAGGATAGATTTCTGTAGTGCCTCAGCAACACCCCTAGAGTTAGCCTCCTTGCTAGCTTAAAACTAATAAGACTAGACTTGAGCTGCGAGCTTGTGTAATTCTAATAAAATGTAAAGGTCAGTGCTGTCTCCTTTCTACATTACTTTTAGAACAAAATTACAGTAGACGGACAGAGTGATTGATGTGGCCAACAGTTCTGCAACATTAACGTGCTGATGGTCTCCCATAAAGAGACCGAGTCAGGAGGGTTAGGTTGCCTGACTACGGCAACATGACTAATTCAGGGTGTTGTCGTGGAGATGTGTGTGTCCCTTTGTGTGTCTCCCTAAAGGAGAACATGTAACACTGGGCAGCCACAGTGGACAAAGGCTTATCACAGACCCAAAAGAGGTCATTAGCTCTCTGTTTGTTACAATTTAAGCTGCAGCACTCTGCAAGGAAATTAATTTTTTTTCTTTTCTGTAAATTTATCTTGACTGTTAAATTGTGCATTTTCCATTCGTTCCTGCATCTGATAGACTTTACATGAGGGACCCTGCATGTTTTAATGGGATATGTTAATAGGTATTTGGTAGTTTTGCAGTCAGCAGCTGGTGCGTGTAGATGTGAGATCATTAACATCTGCATATCTCAGTGTGACCTCTTGCCTGATGGTTGAGGTGCCCTCTCTCACACTGTGGCACGATGCCATGTTTTCTACCAGCGCCAAGAAATTAAGATTTACAATACTAGTGTCATGTAATTAATGTATTCTTAGTGCTTATTTTCTGATTATATTGTTTGATGTACTTTAGTAATGAAGGTGCTTAGCTAAGTGCTCAGCCAGACTGAAAAACAGGAAGTTAGTGTAGAGCTATACAAGCATATTAATAAATACAGGAAGCCAGAAAGGAGGAACTTGTAACATATAAGGAGTTGTTGAAACTATGTGTGACGTGTAAAGTACCAAGATAACACCTATATGTGAGACATTCTTATGTCATTCTAATGTTAGAGATCTTGCAACTGGCGTTGGGCTGTGCAGGGCTCTCTCTCTCTTCCGGAAGATGATTGAATAAAGAATTAAATATAAAATGTTTTGACCGCTCTGAGTCGGGTGTTCTCTGTTCTGTTATGGGGATCAAAGAATCGGGTTTTAATACTAGTCTAAATCAGGCAACATTCACTCTCAGGCCAAGACACACAGACAGTAGTATTAAAGTCCTTAACAGTGCCCAGCATTATGCAGTCCATTGTACAGAACTATAGTTACACAGTTACACACAAACTGTCTCTATGGGTTGAACGGATGCAGATAATGAGGGACAGGCAGATGGACACAAGGCAGCAGAGTGGGGGGGGTATAGCGCTGAGATAAAGCTGAGATTGTCAGTTGGACTTATCAGTGATTATGTTTCTTGCTTTTGTTTATTTTTAGTTTTCGGAGCCACCCCAAAGTGGATGATTTAAGAGCTGTACAGAGTTAATCTCTCTTTGTGTGTTTGTGTTTCTGAGATTAAGATTTTGTTTCAGTACTCAGCCACAGTCTTTTTATTATTATTATTATTATTATTTATTATTATCATACATACATAGCATTTCATTTCCTCCAGTATTAAAGGAATGTCAGTAGGGACCGGTCCGCCTCTGTCTGTTTCCTTCAGAAGGGTTTTCCCTTTCTTCTTTTTCAAGCCTGGTATCTGCAGTCTCTCCCTATTGATGTCTCTTCACTTTGTTAAACAGAAAGATAAGAAAACTCCACATCACTCTCAGGGCTGATACAGAGAGGCAAGAGCTCTTTGGTGGTCTCCTTTTCAAATACTAATCGTCAGTTAACAGTGACAATTTTATTATTTCCTTACCCAGTGCTGTTATAAAGACGTTCACCAAACGATTGCTACAGCGATACAATGACAAAAATTCATTTATGCCTGAGAATGGTGTAGAAAGGAGAGTGAGAGAGACAAAGAGAAGGAGAAACACGGTGGGTTAATCCAGTGTAGTAATCAGACTAAATAATCCCAACAGCCATGGGTCGCTACCCTGAGCCCCCTACTGTGGGCCCGAGCCCTTCCATCCTACTGCAAGAAACAGCAGATGGCCCAATGACCTTGCAAGGTGTCACACACGAGCACACACGTATGCATTCAGTACCATAGGGTGTATACACGAGTCACAGGGACACACACACACTTACTGAAACAGTGTTAAGATTTTATGTGGTGAACACTTTTATTAGTTTTTACATTTTATCTAGTAAAATTCAATGTTTTTAACTTTAAAATGCTTTCATTGGATCATTTTAGGTTAGAAGAGCAGCTTATGGACATTCACAGTAAATACATGCTTTAAAAATGTAAGCATGACAAATTTTAAGCTCTCACAACTTTTAATTCTACTCGTTGGTCTATGTGTGTGAAACAGTCGGCTGAGAGGCTTTGCTGACTCCACTCAATGCAACCTTTAAACAAAACGTATGCATCCAGTCATACACGAGTGACTTTACTTTAAACTTTTCTTCTGTTTACCACTCAGTAGGCATGTTAGAAGCACTCAGTAACACCATCACGTGGTGCAGAGGACATGACGTTATCACTGAATGAGTCAGGTCTGCGGAAAAAGAAGAAGGCTAGCCTCATATGTAGGTATGACAGATTTTGTGGTCATTGGAAAAAAAGAAAACTTTAAGAAGAAAATGTTGGGCGTAGATGTATTTCTTCCATCTACAAACCACTTCCTCATGTGAAAAGAAACAACACGCTTGTGTTTGTGCATTCATAAGCACCGGTTTCTGTTCTGCCTTATGGCAGGGAAAGAGGAAGGAAAATGACTTCCCAGTTCCAGTGAAACCCGCTATCAGTTCTCATGCCTCAACTTGTCGTGCTAAACAGACTTGGCATAATAATAAATCGTCTCTCAGGTGCCACTCCTAAACACAACATGACACTTCCTGCATTTCTGTCATTCGAGGTAGAAAGTGTGCCGTTATCTGACACAACCATCTCTTTCATTCTCAGGCCTCGCTGACTTTTAGTTTCTTATCTTTTGTGTATTATCACATTACCGTACAGTGACTGGGTCTCTCTTTTATTCACTCTACATCTCCCTCACTTTCTCTGCCGCAATGCGTGTAGATGCTGCACATACGGAGTGTAGCCAATACAATGACTCACCTCTGCTCACACAGACACAGACACATACTTATTCCTTAAATCGATCGCCTGTGAGCGTTATACAGCAGTGACTACAGTGTCCAGTTACAGGTGCATCAATTATTGCTCATCCTGGATTACATCGGGGGATCCGAGGAGTACCAGGCCACCGCTGAGATTCACCATGTCAATGGCCATGCCGGTCTCCATGGTTACTTGCCCTCCAAACACGCTTGCTCATCAGTGTTGTCCACATGAGGGCAAATCGTGTAGTTTGGTCAGCCGGTGCAAGACTCAAACGCGCATGCAGATGCAGGGGGAAAAGATAGTTACTGATATTTGAAACACACTTTGATCAATCAGGATATCACCAGATCTGAGTGATTGCATTCTGTTATCCACAGAGGAGCATGGAATTTCTCCATTTCCTGATGATGCCAAAGATATGTCTGTCCATCACTCTGTTTGCTTGTGATATTGTGAAAGAGCGAGTGTCTGTAATTCCAGCCACGGGTCTCCGTTTCCTTCCTCAGGACAGTGGAGGCTCATTGAATTACCCAGAGCTGTGCGATACAGCTGGACAGAAAAACACAGGCAGCACGTGTTCTTCCTGCATGGCATATTTTCTTCTTCTTCGAGCACCTGATTTAACAGCTACTGTCAAGAGAGATATAAAGATCTAAAAATATATATCAGCTGACAGTGATGTCCCTTTTAAATCAATTTTTGTTTTGTTTTTGCAAAATAACTCAAGAAGAACTATTGCAAATCAGGTGCAGTGAAGCCATCTTGCAACGTGTTTAAAGGCTGAACCCTTTGTCATAATTGATTGAGTGCCAAGCGCACACAAAGCTAAAACACTTAACATTCTGTAAATAAGGCGAAACAAAGGATAAGCTTCCAAGATATCACTTCCTATGTGACTCATGCTGCTAACAACTCATTCATATCCTGCAAATGAACGTTCACATAAGGGCACACTCAGACACCCAAAGTGAGAATATAATCTATTAGCATTTGAGGACACATTCAAAAAGATACGCATAGCATAAGTGCAGTTGCGCAATCTATTAGAGTGGGGTCACTGAGGGTCAAACACTGATATGGAGCCAGCAGACAGACTGCTGGTCAATATCTAATTAGAAGCATGAGAGAAGGGTGACAGCAGCTCCTCTCGTGCTTTCACTCACTCGCTGATCCTTTCTCCACCTCGCTGTATCACCTCCCACTGCTGTCTCCTGTTCCGTGTGCCCAATCCTGTCTGTCATCCATGTCTCTGTCTTTACTTTTCACCACATTTCTCTCTTTGTTTGAGGCTCGTCTCTCTCTCCCCTGCCAGCCACCGTTATTGTCTGTCTGCTGTGTGTGCGACATAAAGAGAAAGAACTCTGTCTCCATATTTATATCATCAGTTTAATCATGCAAATTCACAGGAGAGCAGGTGCACTGCTGAGCTAACAATGCTCCCTAAATGTGTATTTGCTGTGTTCAGTCACTCTCTGTGGAAAAAATTATCTACAACAGCAATAAAAAGTCTGACAGATGATTCACAAGCACCCATCAGTCTGTTGTCTTTGGAACAATGGTGCTAAATTACACTTGAATAGAAGGCAAATCTGTAACTTTCCATGTTATTCAACACCTCTGATCTCTGATCAGAGATATTTAACTGTTATTCAGTCTGAACAGGCACGTTCACATGTGTGTGTGTGTACACATGTATGAGCAAGCACTTCCTCTTTGTCATTTTCAGAGACGTGACACACGAGCACACACATGCCCAGGGTCTGTCTCAGAGGGGATGAGCAGCAGTACTTTTCCACTGCATCAGTCTCTGCTCCCTTACCCTCTGTCTCACCAGGCCTGCCCAGTCTTGCTGCAACAAGAGATTTGCTCACCTGTTCTTTTGTTGCGCGTGTGTGTGTGTGTGTGTGTGTGTGTGTGTGTGTGTGTGTGTGTGTGTGTGTGTGTGTG
>NW_005187446.1:508776-524554 GCF_000239375.1 Pundamilia nyererei | reverse complement strand
GTGTGTGTGTGTGTGTGTGTGTGTGTGTGTGTGTGTGTGTGTGTGTGTGTGTGTGTGTGTGTGTGTGTGTGTGTGTGTGTTTGCTTGTAGTCCAGTCAAACAGCTACCTCGCTCTGACAGCCTACTCTCTGCTTGACATGCTTGAACGAGTGGTTTTATTGTTTGCTTTGAATTCAGAAGTGGTCGTTGAGAGCAGCACTCCCTCAATTGGTCGGCAATTTTCCCAAGACGTCTTGCATGTGTTGCTTCATGAATACTTTTTTTTTTCAGTTATGAGCACAACCAGAAAGGCAGGTCTTAAGTAACAATTGCATACAGACTAAATACGAAGAGACATGATTTCACAAGACTTTTGCACAAGAGCAGTACAATTACAGCTCAAGTGGAAAATTCACTGGCAGGCTGATCTTTATTACGCACACTGGTGTAACTGCAGGGGTGTATGTTTTGGTGCGGTCTGGGTGTGGGAGTTTCCATGTCAACATGTGCGGAGGACTCGGGATCTCGTTTCATACCCCCTCCCAGGTGCTTTTGTAAATGTGTCCGTTTGATTTGGATAAAGGGCCAACTTGTTTTAGACTAATTATGTTCGAGGTCAGATAAGCAGTTCATATCTAATTTACAATATCAGATTTAAATAAAGTGATCAAGCAGGAGTGATCAACCCGGCTATACCACTAGAGGGTGTATTTTTCCCTGTGAACAACAGCACACATTCAGCACTTCATCATATTTAAGTTACAGGTTAACCTTTAACCTCGTTTTTTTTTTTATTGTTTGACACAAAATGACTGCTGTTATTGATTTATTAGTCGATAGGTATTGACTTTTCTGTTTGACTTGTGGGGATTTAATTTTGCAATCCCCTGCGTGGAATCAATACTGTATATTTCACTAAAATGATGTTTCACCAAGCTCAACTCCCCCGATGACCAGGTTGGATCAGTGAGCGAACCCACTTGCATCTCCTGGGAGGAGTTCTTGTCACTCCATGTCACCTCTGACCTTTGATGAAGCAGATTTGTATGGATGAGGCTCATCAAAGGTCAGACTACTCTCCTTCCAGACAACAGGCTAGAATTACAGCTATAGACTAAGGATCAGAAAATGCAATGATGGAGGAAATGAGGTTATAAATAGCTCACTTATGTGTAGTTAAACAAAGTGAGCCATCTTCTAAGGGCAGATTTACAGTAACTGGAATAATAGGTTTGATGTAAAGCAGGCAGAGGAGAGTAAAGACAGCTGATGTGTCTGTGTCTGCATGTTTGCGTATACACGCAGTTTAATTTTTCTTGACATCAAAGTGGCTCTGATGGTTTTGTATTGTAGTGCATGCAAGAGTCTGGTAAGAAACGCTTTGATGAGTCTGCAAACTCAATTTTCCTGTTCGCTGTCTCTTTCTTATGTCGTTAATGCTCACTGCTGGAGAAGTAAATGAAAAGGAGCAAAAGTGATTTGTTAAGACCTCAAGGTTAAACCATTTGCACTAGATTACGTTTTGATGTGTCCATCAGGATCTTGTGGTCATTGAAGGGAGCATTATTTGATCAATGGAGATCAAATGGGTAGATCGGGCTGCAGGCACTTGCTTTGATGTGTTGATAATTCACTCCTAACCCAGTTTTATATTTGGTTGAGCAAAACCGAGCCACCCGGGTAATATGTTTTCAATTCTTTAACAATGCTTATAATAATAGGTTTTTATAGTCATGGGGTTTTTTTTTTAGCTAACATCATCCTCGGAAACTAAAAATACATTCCATTATTATACTACTACTACCTCTCAAGGCCACTTCACAAGGATACAACGTTATTAGCTGTGTAATGAAACAAATCTCATCAAGGCCAGTTCAGCAGTGCCCACTGCCTTTAATTCAGCTGCAGTCAGTGGCTGATTAATACTCTTAAGAAGGCTGCTCTCACATCAGTTTACAAATGTTTTAATATTTTACAGAGCAGTGTAGTTTTTAATGGCTGCAATGAACATAACAAACCAAGAGGACAAGGGCTGCTCTCTCCATTATCTAGTCCACAGGCATGTATAAAACATGTGTGTATGTCTGTAGTATGGGAAGTCAGACAGTTACCGCGTTGCCACCACACAGGACAAAGATGACCGATCCCCCAAGAAGAAGAAGGGGGCAACCAAGGACATGGATGACCTGAAGAAGGAAGTACCCATTGTAAGTAAACGCTTCCTTTTTTTTCTAAGAATAGTTGTGTAGTGGTAACTGAGTTTTGTTATGATGTGTGTTAGAGGTTACAAAGTTTTACTGCACTCTGTTTCCATCTTGCTGGATTTAATTGTCACTGTTGAGTGGATCCATACAAAGGTCTGGTCATGGGCAAAGTTTTGGGTCAGTTCATTTTTGTTCCTGTCAGTCAAAGGATGATTGATCGCTCGTGTACAGTTTTCTTAGTATTTCAATATTTTTTTAAAATAATATTGTGAAATTTTTTTTTAACATCCTTGAAATGATGCAAGGATGTATTTTTGAAGAAAATCTTCTTTCAGAATGGAATTAATGGAAGGAAACTGGCAGCATTTTTTCGGACAGAGAAGAAATTATTTTCCCATACACGCAAACGTTTTTGTATTTTTTGCTGGTAAGATGGGGGGACTTATTATCAGGAAGTCGGCAGTTTCGGCCCACTTTTCAGCCCAAGAAACAGACACCATGGTCGCCATACCTGGCTGCCGTTACCACATACTCTTACCCCTCAGGTGAACTGCATGCATGGCGTTGATTTCTGAATTTCCTTCTGTAAAATAAAACGATTGATTTTTTTTTTTAATCAAAATTTCCTCCATGAATAAATTTAAGCTGGAGAGTTTTCCCCACAAAATATCTCTGCATGCAACTAAAAATACAAATAAAATTGTGAACTACAAGAAATTCTAATCTACGTTGTTTTTATTTTTCTGTTTGTTGGGGGGGGGTGTTTAATAACAGACGGAACACAAAATGTCTGTAGAGGAAGTATGCAGGAAATTCCAGACTGACGTTGTCCAGGTAAGCTGACAACGCATTTTCCCAGTTTGCCACCAGGTGGCAGTGATGTACTTTTCATGGTTAGAGTTTGTGACAAAGAAATGCTTTTGAACTTCACATTCCGCTTCCTCTCGGTTCACTGCAGGGACTGACCAATGCCAAGGCCGCAGAGTTTCTGCTCAGGGATGGTCCCAATGCTCTCACCCCTCCTCCCACCACCCCAGAATGGGTCAAGTTCTGTCGCCAGCTGTTCGGTGGATTCTCCATCCTGCTGTGGACCGGCGCCATCCTCTGCTTTCTGGCCTACGCTATCCAGGCAGCTACCGAGGACGAGCCTGCAGGGGACAACGTGAGGAACCCACACACACATTCACAATTAGTCACACAGGTTTAGCCCAAACATATTTATCTGTGGCCTATTTGCACGTCATTAACATACCCGTCACACCTAAGACTCTTGGGTATTAACATAAATAACACCTCAGTAAATATTTTACACATACTGCACTCGGTGGCTTCAAACCACCCCCACTAACATATTTCTAATTTTCTCTCCTTTCAGTTGTACCTTGGTATTGTGCTCACAGCTGTCGTAGTCATCACCGGTTGCTTCTCATACTTTCAAGAGGCTAAGAGCTCTAAAATCATGGAGTCTTTCAAGAACATGGTACCTCAGGTAAATAGGTGCTTGATCCCGTACACACAGTATGAAGTAATCTATGCTGTAAGGACAGCAGAAGGCGTACAAGACATCCTTGTCGCCACTACTCATATAGCTTTTACTTACAGAAACCTCCTGCCTCCATTCTACAGTAACATTTAACATGTCAGTCAAGGCCTGTGTGAAATTATCCCCCCACTGCTTCTCCCCTACCTCTCTACTTGCCACTCTGATTTAGAATAAAAACTGTATACACAAAAAGAAGTTTCACAGCTGGTGCTTGCCAGTGTTTTGATTATAAATTAGTTACTTACAGTATGGAGGTCAAACATATCTACATGGAGCTCTCTAAATGTAATTCTGGCATCATGAATGACATTATTTCCTCTCCTGCAGCAAGCACTGGTGATCCGTGAGGGTGAGAAGGTGCAGATCAATGCTGAGGAAGTGGTGGCCGGAGATCTGATTGAAGTGAAGGGTGGAGACAGGATCCCTGCTGACATCAGGGTGACTTCAGCTCACGGCTGCAAGGTAAAGACACACACACACACACAGTCACATGCATAGATTTATATTTTTGTTTCTTTTTATATGTAATTAAAAAAAAAACTTTAACATTTTCTTTTGCCCAACAGGTAGATAACTCTTCCCTTACAGGAGAATCAGAGCCTCAGAGCAGGTCACCTGACTGTACCCATGACAACCCCCTGGAGACCCGAAACGTTGCTTTCTTCTCCACAAACTGTGTTGAAGGTATTGTCACCATGGCAATAACACTGCATGCTATTGTTACCTTGCAGGACTGTGGTTGAATTTAAAGCCCTCAGTTTGAACAAAGCGATAAAGTTCACAGTTAAAGGGACAGTTCACCCCAGAAACTTTATGGGCTTTGAGGCCGTTTGGCAAGTATAAACTGGAACATACTAATGTACTAGAACTAGATGAAGCAACAAACAAATAGAACACAGCCATAGTGATTTTTTTCTAGAAATCATGACACACTAACTAAAAAAAAACCTCTCCAGAAACACATAAACATTGTGAACAATTTTCTTCTGCTTGAAATATCCGACATGCAGCAAAGGGCCACGGGTCTGACTCCAACCCAGCGCTCTGTCCATGTGGCATGCCTGTATGGTTGCCTGCTTAACTACTGAGCTAAACTGGCGCCCCCTTACACACAATATTGTCACTGCGCTCTTTTTTTTTTTTTTTTAAATCTCTAAACCCAGTTGTCAGGTCGTGATTTTAGAAATGTGTTTTTAAATACAATTTTAAAAAAATCACCTTCTAATGCAGCAAAGTTGTTGCACCTGTAAGATTGTATTTCTGATTTTGTTTTTTGATCCACACCAGGCACAGCGCGTGGCATTGTTATTTGCACTGGAGACCGCACAGTCATGGGCCGCATTGCTACTCTGACGTCCGGCCTGGAAACCGGCAAAACACCCATTGCCCGCGAGATCGAGCACTTTATCCACATTATCACAGGAGTGGCTGTCTTCTTGGGCGTCACCTTTTTCATCTTGGCCATCATTTTGGGTTACACCTGGCTGGAGGCCGTCATCTTCCTCATTGGCATCATTGTGGCTAACGTGCCTGAAGGGCTGCTGGCTACTGTAACTGTAAGCAGGCAAACATTTGCTTTATTTTTGTATTTTTTTTGGTTACATATTTCAGTGCTTTCCTTTGCCTGATTCTTTTTCATGCCTTTTCACTGGTCTTTTTGGAGATTCTATAGAAATAAACACAAACCTTCTCATTTAGTGTGTTTAATATTGTGCTAGTGTATAATTAGATTACTTCTTTTAGAATCGAGGAAACGGATCAGTTGACAATTTGAATTCTGTGCAGGTATGTCTGACTCTGACTGCCAAGCGTATGGCTAAGAAGAACTGCCTGGTGAAAAACTTGGAAGCTGTTGAAACTCTGGGCTCCACCTCCACCATCTGCTCTGACAAGACCGGCACCCTGACCCAGAACAGGATGACTGTGGCCCACATGTGGTTTGACAACCAGATCCATGAGGCTGACACCACAGAGGACCAGTCGGGTAAGTGAAGGGACGGCATACGGGCAACACTGATGGCTCAAATATTTTTAGTGTAAAAGAATTAAAAATGATTACTAAAAAAGTACAACATTTATTAATTCTCACTCTTACATTCCTTCTGCAGGTGCTGCATTTGACAAGAGCTCTGTGACATGGCTGTCTCTTTCTCGTGTTGCTGCTCTGTGTAACCGCGCACAGTTCAAAGCTGGACAAGACTCAGTGTCCATCCTGAAGCGTGACGTGGCTGGTGATGCCTCAGAGTCAGCTCTGCTGAAGTGTATCGAGCTGTCATGCGGTTCAGTCAGGATGATGAGGGATAAGAACAAGAAGGTGGCTGAGATTCCCTTTAACTCCACCAATAAATACCAAGTGAGTAAAGGGTCAATATGGGTGAACACATATGTTATACACTGAGTAATGCATCAGATGGTCTCATTTTAATGCTTATCTCTGTTCTCCTCCCCTAGCTTTCTGTTCATGAAACAGAAGATCCAAATGACAACCGCTACTTGCTGGTGATGAAGGGAGCCCCTGAGAGGATCCTGGATCGTTGTTCCACCATCATGCTGCAGGGCAAGGAGCAGCCTATGGATGAGGAGATGAAGGAAGCTTTCCAGAATGCTTACATGGAGCTGGGAGGACTGGGAGAGAGAGTACTGGGTAAGGTCGAAAGAGGTGAAGGTGGATACTGAGGGAAAGATTTGACAGTGTGGCCATCAGGTTCAAAATCCCAAAATACACATTTTATTTAATAACAATTTATTTGAAAATGTAGCTCAGTTAAAAGTATTATTTTAGTCATCGCTTAATAGCCTATCGGATGCAGTGTATGTTCTTCTGGGCAAAGGATTGAGTGTTTACTTTATTATAAATGTGGTTTCCATTCATGATCATAGATAAAACGATAAAAAGTCCGAACTTTCTTCATGCCAGGCTGCAGATGTTCCATCCATCCACTGTTATTCATTTATTTTTTACATCCATTTAACTGGTTTCAAAGAAGAAAATGTTAATGTTAGTACTCAGCTTAATTGTGATTATGGTTTTCACTATAATCGAGCAAGTCCTGTATCTGTGGACGCATCCATCCTGTGCTGTCTTCTGAAGGTCATGTTAACGTCCACTTTCCAGGTTTTGAATTCATTGTCAAACTGGTTTTTAAAAGACTGATCAAATCCAAATTGGACATTAATATATTTTTACTACACGTCTGTACTGTGTTTATTTGTTTAATCAGCATCAGCCGCAGAGAGTTTCTTCCTGAGGGTCCTTAACACACTCAATCCAACACGTAAACACAAAACAAGGCTCTCTAATGCTCTATAATTAGCAATTACCCATCCTAGATTACCATTCATATCACTGACATGATTTCTGTAAGAGCATTATGATGCACGTCGTGAAGATTTATTTTTAATTTGTTGAAATGTTTTTTTATTTCTTTTACAATAATTGCAATAATCCAGCTGTGATAGAACCACTGCATTTAGAACCTCTGGTTTTATTCATTTTAAACCTCTTCTAACCACCCCCACCCATTCTACTTACAATGTTATTAATGTTGTAAGTTAATTTCTAACATACTGTTAAACCTAATAGTTTTGTCTCTTACACATTTTCAATAGGAAAATGTAAATCACGCGCGATGTAACGAAGGTTTTATACTTTTAGAAGCTCAAAAAGCCCTATTTGAAATAAGGAAATTAACTCTGACAAACCTTGAAATAGCTAATTCAGCATCACATACAAGAATTGTTTTTTAGAATTATAATACCGCTCTCTTGGTTTTCACTAATTTATAAGACTTTAACATAATTTTTTAAAATTATGATCTGTTGAATTGTTGAAACAAAACACTTTAAGGTTATAACTGTAGGAAGGAGTGTAGTGGAATTTATTTAAAAAGTAGAGAAAGCCACAAAAAATATGCTTAAACAGCATTAAATCACACATTTCCCCTTGCTCCAGGTTTCTGCCACGTGCTGCTGCCAGAGGATCAGTATCCCAAGGGCTTTGCCTTTGACACAGATGATGTTAACTTCCAGACAGATAATCTCTGCTTCGTCGGCCTCATGTCCATGATCGACCCTCCCCGTGCCGCCGTGCCTGATGCTGTTGGCAAATGTCGATCCGCTGGTATCAAGGTAAGCTGTTTAGATTCGACACAAACTTCTTTGATCTTTAAGTTTAGTCTATTGTTGCCAATAAGAAGTCATTTTTGTTGTTCTCGTAGGTCATTATGGTTACTGGTGATCACCCGATCACAGCCAAGGCCATTGCCAAGGGAGTGGGCATCATCTCAGAGGGCAACGAGACAGTGGAGGACATCGCAGCTCGTCTCAACATACCTGTCAGCCAGGTCAATCCCAGGTAAGGAACGTTTACAGAAAAACACACACCAAACAAGCAGCAAGTCTCACAAAGTGAAAGCAAATTTGTTCTAACATTTTAATGTCTGTGTTTAGAGACGCCAAGGCCTGTGTGATTCATGGCTCAGACCTCAAGGATCTGTCTCAGGATCAAATGGATGACATCCTGAGGAATCACACGGAGATTGTGTTTGCCAGGACCTCACCACAGCAGAAGCTGATCATTGTCGAAGGATGCCAGCGACTGGTTGGAACATTTTTAATATACTAGCTTGAAAAGAAGCTACAGGTTTTCTTTTTGGAAATGTACTGGTTTAATTCCAGGGACTGCACTTTGAGGTGTCAATATACTTTTGGAACAGCAGATGGCACTATTTGACCACTGGATGAAGAGCTTGCTTTTACACAGGGAGATAGATTGTATTAAAAATGGCCATGTTTTTTCGTTTTTAATGCAAAAAATACACCAGCCTGTTAATTGTTTTTTTTTTACAGTTCCCAAACTTAACATTTTTCTGTACAAAAGCTAGAAAAATAATGTTAAAAAGAAGCTTTAAAATGAAATGTAAAATAAAGTGGTAACAATCGAAATATAAGCACATACAATATTATATTTTTATATATTAATGTATATTTAATTTATTACATTTATTTAATAATCTTGGAAATTAATAATTTCAATAAACTATCTTAAATTCAATAAAACTTTGCTAAATAATAATGAAAACATGTAACAAAAACAGCTTTTTTAATTCGCTTTAATTAATGTCGTTCTCTTTCATTTGTCCTAGGGTGCTATTGTAGCTGTGACAGGTGATGGTGTGAATGACTCACCTGCACTGAAAAAGGCTGACATTGGTGTTGCCATGGGAATCTCAGGCTCCGATGTGTCCAAGCAGGCTGCAGACATGATCTTGTTGGATGACAACTTTGCTTCTATTGTCACTGGAGTGGAAGAAGGTGAGACGACCCAAAGGAGAGCACTGAAAGACTAAGAACGCTTAAATCAATAAAAAGTTTTATAATGAGAATCTGAGAAAGGACGTAGGAGGAAGATAGAAATGACGCTTTAGAAAGAAAAGAGATGCTAATGGTTGTTGTTTTTTTCCAATAAAAAATGTCTTGCATGAAAGCAGAGTTCCCGATCATCCACTTGCATTTGAGATGTCAGAGTTGGACAGAATGTGACGTGAACTGTCTACTGTTTCTTTTTTTTTCTTTGTTTTACCCTCTAGGTCGTTTGATCTTTGATAATCTTAAGAAGTCCATTGCCTACACCTTGACCAGCAACATCCCAGAGATCACCCCCTTCCTATTTTTTATCATAGTCAACATCCCATTGCCACTGGGAACCATCACAATCCTGTGTATTGACCTGGGAACTGACATGGTAAAGAGCTTAAAAAGACTCTTTGTTTAGTATGATGAATGCAGCATTATGCTCACATACAGCTCATACTGTCTTCTTCTTCTACTCTCAGGTTCCAGCCATCTCTCTGGCTTATGAAGCAGCTGAGAGCGACATCATGAAGCGCCAGCCTAGGAACCCAGCCAGGGACAAGCTGGTGAATGAGAGGCTTATCAGCATTGCCTATGGACAAATTGGTGGGTGAACTGAAGATTGTGACTGTTGATCCAGGCTGTGAATTGTCTTTGATGTGGATTGAAGTTAGATCTGAGTTGCCTAGAAGTCATTTTGTTGTAAAAATCACTTTATCCCCCTCTTTTTTTTTTTTTTTTTTGTTCACAAAAAACAATAGTTGGATAATCTTTGGAGCTGTCCTCGGTGTTTAGGGGGGAAACTCGATTTTGGAAATCAGAAAACTTAAAAATTGGTAACTCAATCTCGATGTGTGTACATGTTTCTTAAGGTATGATCCAGGCTCTGGGAGGATTCTTCGCCTACTTTGTCATCTTGGCTGAAAATGGTTTCCTGCCCTCTCAGCTAGTAGGCATCCGACTCAACTGGGACGACCGCAGTTTAAATGACCTGGAAGACAGCTATGGCCAGCAATGGGTAAGTGTGTAGTAGGTGCAAATTTTGTGTTTTCACATTTTGCTACTACATCTTTCCTGCCTTCACAGACATATGAACAGAGGAAGATCGTGGAGTTTACATGTCACACAGCCTTCTTTGTCAGTATTGTGGTAGTGCAGTGGGCTGATCTCATCATCTGCAAGACCAGGCGCAACTCTGTCTTCCAGCAAGGCATGAAGTAAGTCAAAGAGCTATTCACTGCACTATAGTTGTCTTTTCTGCCAATCTTATCAGCATAGAAAAAAAATCTAGATTATACTAATAGAGGTGTATGTATGTATCTATGTAGATATGTTTTTGGCTTTAATATGTGGCTTTTCTAAACGCAGGAACAAGATCTTGATCTTTGGCCTGTTTGAAGAAACAGCCCTGGCTGCCTTCCTGTCCTACTGCCCAGGCATGGATGTGGCACTCAGGATGTATCCTCTAAAGTGAGTTTCAGCAACACACAGATAAATACATTGAAAGATCAAGTTGTCTGGTTACTTGATTGCAGTTCTCTCGTTCTCTCCACAGGCCTACCTGGTGGTTTTGTGCATTTCCTTATAGTTTTCTCATCTTTGTTTACGATGAAGCTCGAAAACTCATCCTTCGCCGGAACCCTGGAGGTGAGCGAAGTTTTTCTTTTTTTTCATTTAAGTGGGCGTTTCTTTAAAGGTCTTTGGTTCATCAGGCCTAAGATGAGAGTAGTTTAACTTTTTCTGTAGGTTATAAACAAAAACAGAAATTTATTAATTATCAAGCAGCAGTTAAGTAACGCTAAGCTAACTGGTGACAGTAGGGTCTAAATATCAAAATAATTTCCCAAGTTACTAAAAGCACTGTTTATTTACTGTGTTTTTTCTCTACTATTTGTGCTTCAGGTTGGGTGGAAAGGGAGACGTACTATTGATCGTTGGAGCACTTTCGCTCAAGCCCCTCACATCTTCCACTTGTTTCTTCCCCCGGTCATTCCATCCTCGGCAAAACACATCTCCAGATGTCCCGCCCCCTTAAAGACAAAAAGCGCTTTGAAGCAATTTTCATCACAACTGCCCCAAAGATTAAAAACAGCAAAAGCACCTTTACAACTTTCTACATCGACCTGCCCTCTTTCTCCCCACCTCCTATGATACTCTTTGCATGTGTTCTCTCACAGCTGTGTACATAAACCAATATATCTACCAAACGGCAGCTGCATATTGTGTATGTAGATCTGAATGAGCTAATGATACAAAGGGAGTGTCTATGCTCTGCAAAAAAAGGCCCATCCAGCTCCTTGTCCTCCCTGTTCTTCTCCTCTTCACCAACATCGTCTTTCACCTTTGTCCCCTCTTTCACCTCCTCGCCAACCCTTTGCTTGTCCTCCAATCACACACAGATATACACGTCACACAGTGAGATCCCATCACCGGCACTACTTCGACTGCCACCTTTCGCCTCCTGTCTGTGGAGGACCATTGGAGTGGTCATTTTCCTGGCATTCTCACCGCGTCCATTTTCCTCCTCTTCTGTTCCTTAATGTCCAATGTTGTTTGTTTGTTTTTTAATATGTGGGGTAGGGGGGCAATTTTGATGATTTTAGTTGTTTTGTTTTTTTTATTTCAAAGTTGGGAGGGGAGGTGTGTGAAAACGACTTATCCTCATTTAGGCGCACTGAAGCACACCGCACGGCGTCCCGTCCACCGCCCCTCCCTCTCTGTATCTCACACCCCTCCCCTCCCTTCCCTCCTGCCCCGTTTGTCTCCGTTCGTGTGCACTGTGTGAACCATTGTCCTCGTTAATAGCTATTACAGTACACCTCCCTCCCCCCCAAGTTGGTAAATACAACTCAATCTTTCTGTGTGTTCTAGGAAATCTATATAATTCTATACTGAATTTAAATGAAACAATAAAGGAAAAAAAATGTTGAACATCAGCTCCAGAAAGACATTCATGAGGACGATCCACAAAATTGGTGAGGTAGGGAAAAAAAAGTGAGAGACACTGTATCTGTCTCTCTTTTTGTATTTGATTTGGTTTCAGTTACTTTTGCTGGTTTCTCAGGAGGCTATTCGAACATGTAACAGCAAAGCAGGGCTTTATGGTAATTAAGTTGTGTTTTTACCAAAAGATAGAAGTCGCCAACCAAGACTTTGTGGTTCCTGTCACTGCAGGCGTGCCGGTATGATGTGGTGAAGTGTGCTGTGGAGTGGTGAGTGGAGATGATAAGCCCATGTGCCCGGGTCTGTGTGCATGTATGTGTTGGAGACCAGTGAAGGGCCAGCGGCCTCGGGCTGGGTCCGTCTTAGGTGGCTGAATGGGTTGAAAGTTGAGAATTAAAAAAAAATAAAAATACACAACTAGTAGAACATGTGTGTCAAATAAATGAAACCAACACCAATAAAACATCTAGACATTTAATACAACCTAGATCTGTCTACGTGTCTTTGTCTGATTTACTTTTTGTACCACAGAAAACTTTAGTTGCTCATATTTTCTCTTATTTTATATTTTTGGCTCAAATGAGTGCTACTCATCAGCGTTGGGTGCACACACAATAACAAATCCTGCAAGAAAAATTACTTTGTGTTCAATAGATTCCACCGGAAGCACCGAACTGCATCTTTGAACTGGCAGTTTGTCGCCTGCATTCATGAATACTGACCAGTTGACATCATATTACTTCTACCTCCTGTCTATATTTGGCATTCATTAACAATTTTAGTAGACTACAACCCCTGAATATTGCACCTATATTTGATTTCAGCAAATATATATTCAAATTTGTAATAAAGCAATTTCCTCATGATGAAATATATGCAAAACACCATAACCCTTGCCCATGCAGTACAGCTTTATGCATATGAGAGTATAGCTCAGCAGAATATGACAGAATAAGAATTTTAGGATGAGATGCCATCTAGTGTTGCAAATATATGCACTTCAACCTACAAAACTGCATAATGTTCAAGTGCCATAGGGGGACGAGTTGGCAGCAGCCCAAGGTAATGCACCAAAACCACTCTATACGTGTCAGCATTGTCTGACTCCAACATAAATGAGTTCAGAGATGAGGCTCGCTCTCAGCAGGACCAACATACAAAAGGATTATTGCTCCATTTCCCAAAAGCCATCTCTTTTAAGTTGATAGAAAAATAATAGTGCAGGCAGTGTGTTTATATGAAGGAACAGCTACTTTTTTGATTAATATGCTACATTTCTGCAAATAAAGCAGGTCACCTTCAGGGAATGGGCTGCAAATGTGCTGCCTCCCTGAGCCACAGGGGTCATATATTTTAAATGAACTGCTTATTGCCTACCAAGTACACAAATCAAATGAATTATACATAATTTAATGCTCTATAATGTGAGAATTAGGTTTTGTGTGAGGTCACTTTGCCACAAAAAACTAAAAAAAAAAAGAAAAAAATTAGGACACGTCCCTTTGAGGGAGAAAGACAAAAACTTTGTGGAATCGTTTCACTACCCAATGACAAATGCACGCATGCATACGCACACAAACACACACACGCGCACCCACTTTCTGTCACTCTCCCTGACAAACACGCTCACGCTCTCACCCTCGTTCTAATTTCCCCCGTGTCTCTGCAGTGAGCTCACTGCAGTGCGACTCCCCCCCCCCAACCCGCTCCTCGCCACCCTACGTATAATAGAATATCGATCGCTTGCCTTTGCCGCAGTGTGTAAGCGAGTGCTCCTGTGGATGAGTGTGTGTCTGACTGGGGCCCTCCAAGGTCATCGCTATGGCAACCTGAGCATGGGGTCCTTTCGCTGTGCTGTCACAGAGCACAGGGTCACAGGGGTCACGTGAAAAGGGGGACAAGAGGGGGTTGGTGAGCGCTGCGGTGCTTGGTATACTGGAGGCAGAGGAGAGGAGCCACAAGGGCTGGAAGTGCCCTATTCCACTGTGTATTCAGACTGGAGCAGAATAATGAGAACATGTACAGACCTAAGTGTTGCCGAGGGACACCGAGTTCACTACAACTCCTGCTATGCATGCACAAACAAAAGTCAACTGTAGTAGCAACTTTAGAGGAAATAAATATGACTTAATTTGATACTGAATAAAAAAGAAAGAAAGCGAGAATTGGATAAGCTGGCCTTAAGAGTTTATTGCACTGAGATATAGATACAAAACACCCAACTTTTATCAGAATGTAAACGAACGATGAATTTCAATAAAGTATTTTACATTTATGTGACGTTACACCTCCAAGTTCCAAGCTAAACATGTATACATGCTAACAAGGAAATTATAAACCCGATGTAAAATACCATGATTAAGTACTGACCTTTAAAGATGTGTCATCATCAAGCCATCTATATAAGAAGCCTATCTGAATGACCAAACCTGCATTTGTCTAATAATAATAATAATAATAACAATAATGATAATGTGTGTTTGTGCATTAGCATTAGATACAGTTTTAAAGCTTTAAATTGCACTTTCCTTTGGAAACAATCACAAATTCTCTTTAGAAGTGTAAAGATTACATTGATACATATTATTCAAATCAGAGAGAATGTATTAGCCCAAATATCTACAGCAGAGAGCACAGCACAGATAGCCCATTAAGATATAAGCTGAGAAATATTGCAAGGAATGAAAGACTATTTTACACAAATCAGAGGCATCCAAGGTTTAAAATGAACATAGAAAGGCATATAATCTGCATTAATGTGTGGTTAGACTTATGTTCAGAAATCCATTTTTGTGTTCTATGGCAATTTATGTGCTTAAATGAGCTTCAAAAAGCTGTCAGTAACATGACAAGGTACATTCTTGATACCATGGTAAGGGGTTAAAACACAGGGAATTTAACAAGCTAAGAAACATATATATGAACAGCTCTTCCTGTGTGCAAACATATTTGCAGGGTCAACATGATGACTGATAGCCAACCGGCGCCTGCTGATAGTTTAGCCTGGTCTTTATACGGGCTCCATGAGGAGCTCTTCCATGTCCGATCCCTCCAGCTCACGAAACGCAGCATGAGAGCCAATCACAAACAGCGTTGCTCCTGGGAAGATGAATTATAGCAGTATAAAATGGATGTGAAGAGAAAGCAACAAAGAAGAAGGTTTTTCTTACAAATGCGTGAACAAGATTTAGGTTCCACTATTAGAGAAATGTTAGCATTGCAGACAGCAGTGGAATATGTTCAATTATATTTCCAAAATCAGAAAAACACAATAACATTTTTTTTAAAACAAAGATTCAAAAGAGTAACACAGAACAAGTATAATGTGGTTTGGTTTACCAAGAACCCAAAACACGGCAGCGCCAGCTCCGGCCAACCAGAACGCAGGCAGAGAAATGGCTCCAGCCAGGCTCATCTGGTGAGGCGTAGTCAACTCTTTGCCTGGTGTGAGAACACAAATTATGACAGCAATTAAAGATTCCATAAAAATGAAGATGTTTTATTTTCTCAAACTAAAATCTTACATAAATTTAGCTTATTCTTCACTAAACTGACATCTTTTGTGGTTTACTGAGAACTGTAATAGTAGAGAACAATAATTTGCGGGCAGAAATAGGTTGCTTCATTAACCCATTGATTTAATTTCTATACACAACAATTTAGAGGTAATGTTCTGGGGGCCTCTGGATGTCTGGAGTTTTGATCTCCTCCATACCTGCTTCATGCCCTGGAGGACGGGGCTGTGGCCCCCCCACAC
>NW_005187446.1:479337-508420 GCF_000239375.1 Pundamilia nyererei | reverse complement strand
ACAATAAAAGGTGAATCAAATGGACCATTACGGCAAGGCTGGGATGGTCAGTTTGGTAAAGTAAATCCGTTGGGCATCTTTCTTTGCCTTTAGACAACAATTCTGATGGCAAAAGAGCCAAACGGGACAGGCAAAAATAAATAAATAAATAAATAAATAGATGAATAAAGATATACAACTTAAAGTTTGATGTTTAATTATTCGAGCTAGGTTTATCTTAAAGTAGCTGCTCAAAAAAACATTTATATTACTTGCCGGTGATTCAACAAGCAGGTATTTATGTGATTGTCCGAGTTATTTGAGACACTTTTACTCACCGAGCACAACCAGTTTAGACTCCAAAGATTTGATGTGAATGATGTAAAAGGCACCGGCAAACACAGCCAAGGCGATCAGTAGCATGGGCGAGCTGATGCTGAAGAGAGGAAACATCAACAGTCCAATCGTTTATTACAGTGTATCAGCTGAAAATTTAATTTCTTTCTTTCTTTTTTTACTACCGCTTCCCTTTTTCCCCGTTTCTCATTGGCCTAACCAGATTTATGAGCTCCGAACAAAGTCGTGTTTTGGGCTTACATGCAGTAGAGGATAAGCCCCAAGAAGATGAAGGTGTAGTTGCTGTTGTAAATTTCCACATTTTTCACCACCCTCTTGCACAAGTCTCCAAAGTTGCGGGGTTTTGAAAACTTGCGCTGGTCTACAAAACTGGCCCAAGGTCGAATGGATAATCGGCGCTTGTCGAACCACTCTTTAGCCATGCTAGCTGAGATGCCTTTGGGAAGCCAGAGCCTACGAAATAAGATGAAGACATTAAGAACCAGAAACATTAAGAGGAGTTATGACATGTGCAAAATTTATATTATCACTTGGTGGCTCATTAAGCTTACAAACATTAGTAGCAGGTATAACAGATGCAGAAGCACATGTCAGCTCTATTGTGTGATAAATCTGAGATAGACAAACACATTTAAACTCATACTTTGCCAGGATTCCTGTGCCTCCTGTGCCTGTGGGATGAGCATCCTCAGCTGTGAACAGATCTCCTGCCTTGCTGTCCATGTCCACTTGACAGTTCTCCCCCTTTGGCACTCCAGATGGCATGTACACAGTCTGCTGTCAGACAACTGCAAGGAAGAAAACACAGAATGTAAATACCAGTTGTAAAACATTTCCATCACTAATTCTCAAGTCCCTCTAGAAGCAAATCTCACCAATGGATAGAAATGTTGAAATGCCACAGTTATTTTGATTCTAGGAAGTTAGGCAGTTATTTTGATTCATTATCAAATTTTAATTTTCATCAAAATGTAAAAACTTCCAAGATTCAAAAAGACAAAAGATAAAAAACAAACAAACACTACAATTAAACTGACTTGGTCTCAAGATAAGGTTGAAAGAAAAAAAGCTTTCTTCCCCTACACAACAACACTGGTGGATGAAGTAAGACTCACATAGGTTTAAAGTTATGATTCTCTGACTCATATTTTTGCTGCCAATGCCTTTTATTTTTTGTTATTCCTGAGCAGCTCATTAAAAAAAAAGTATTTTAAGCTTGACTATAATAAACCTCGATTAGCAAACCAGATTAAATTTATTTCAGGGGTGCCAATTTGTTTTTATATACACACAAAAAAAATCCTGCTATGCAATTTTACACATACTTATGATGTTGACTCCCAATAGACGTTTATATTTAGCAACATAAGTTGTTTTAAACCATCATATTATAACACCAAAATCTGGGCATGAAGCTCAGTAGAAGTAAGATAGAATACATGTGACTGAAAGTGAGGCAGACGTAACAGTGAAGCTGGAAGGAGTGGAGGCTCAGGGTCATGGATGTGGAGGATATAATCAGTGAGATAGAGGAAATCTGATCTGCTGTGGTTACCCCTAAAGAGAACAGTCAAAAGGAGAAGAAGGGCACCATTCTGGCACCACTTAATTGATTCCCTCTCTTTGTTTATATCCATATAAATGGTTAACTAAAGTATTTATAAACAGGTCAGCCAGTGTAGAATGAAGTTCGTGACCAACACCAGTTTTTATATTCCTGCATTTCTCAGTCCTGTCGTTCCCAGAAGTTGAAGAAACAACACTCAACACAAAAGACCGAGCTTAGCAACAGTAGGCAGAGGAAAATGTTCGTCAGCAAAAGGGCTTGGTCAATGCCACATCATTAAACATACGCCCGGATATTCGACAACATTTCCAAGGAATACTCACTTATTTTATTTTTAATTTGTCAAGTATCCTAACTGAATGACATTTCTAAACCCCGGTATGTAGTCCATCATAACTCCTAGTTGTTCTTAATAACTCTTGTTCAAATTCTGTCGCAGCTAGCTTCTCTGCTAATAACCACTCCAGTCGAAGCGGATTTATGATTTTATCGTAGCTCAACTTTACACACCTAAATAAAATGAACCGAAATAAAAATGAACAATATCAACTGCCAAATTTACAATGGTTTAATTACATATACTCACAGCAGGAGATGAGTTTAATGGGACTGCCTCAGACCTTTTGTTGCTGTTTTAGTTTACGGATATGATGTGGCTCTTATTTGCCTTCCTTGTTGTTGTTCCTAGCTGCCTTGGTTCCAAACACCGCCACCTACTGACACCATCCAGCAGTTTTCCCTCTGCTACGTTTGGGTGTAGCCTGCTGCAGTACATATTCTTGTGCTTATATGCTTATGGACACTACGCTGCAAAGCTCGCTTAAAGTACTGATTTGTTTTTGTTTTGGTTTGTTTTTGTTTTTCATGTGGAAGCTAAGACAAAAAAAGTAAAACGAAAAAAAAAAACAGAGGGGGGGGGGGACGGCCTTGAATCAGCTGTCTTTACTGACTTGATCAATACGATAAAGTGACTGTTTATGAAAAACTGTCTTCAGATCAGTTCAAAAGATCAGCGAGAGCAAAAACGTGACTGGGTGTCGCCGTGGAAGTCAGGGGGCTGTGATTGGTCAATTCCTCAGCGTTGACGTAGTGCAGAACTGCACGTTGCTGTGGAAGTTACTAGATCATTCAACCCACCCGGAGGTGAGTCGCCCCCAGTTACTTTGGGTTTCTTGATTATTATCCCGTTAAAATGCTTTGAATATTAATCTACTGGTGCTTTTTTCACGCTTTCATGTATGTGACCCAATGCTCGTCGATACTACAGCCAATTTAAAGCTGAAGTAAGCTAACGTTAGTAGCTAGCAAGCGATATCCATTTCTGTTCTTTGTATTTATCGGTAATGCATATAGAGGAAAAATATATACATATATTTTAATCTTATAATTACTGTTATATGTTTCAGTGCGTATATAGAAATGTAGCACACCTGTTAATTTCAGGTTTGTTATTTGGCTAAACCGCTGTTTGCATTGCAGTTCTTGATGTTTGTTATGCTTTTTTCCACAGATAAACGTGACTGGTTACATAACTTGTCAAAGGGGAAAATTTTGCTCCACCGGTTGTTACTGGGCGTCTGAAGAACGGCTAATATCTTTGGCTTCCAACTGGTTAGTGTACGTTTCTGAGCGTAAATGGAAATAAAGTGGTTATAAGGGGGTTCTCCGTTACGCGTTTAAAAACTGTTTCGAGCTGAGGGTGAAAATGGTGAAAATGGCAAGGACTGCTGAGCTAGCTGATGCAGCCATATAATGGTAGAGACTAGAGAACGGGCGTAACGCTGCAGTATTACGCCAACATGATCATTGACTGTGTTACATGGCACAAACGGCTTGCTATGTTTTATAGATGAATACAGTTTAGTGGTTAATGCAGTTTATATGTAGCTACACGGGATTTGTTGGAGCGGCGTTTTATAGCTTAAACAGCGACACAGATGACATTGTTTAGTGTATGTAATGCAATTAAAAGTAGGAGTATAGAACATGGAAGGAACTCGAGGTCAAGCCTGTTAAATGAGAATTGCAGCCTTTACAGGAACGCTGAGTACAATGCATTATGTGTACTGAAAAGTAAAAATGTCAACAAATGCAGTGAAAACAGCCCCGTTTCTCTGACATATTGTCCAGCTACCTAGTTTTTACCTGAAGAAGATGTCAATGTCTCACTAAAAGCTTCATCATCCATTGGTTCGATTAGTTGTACTTTGGCTACAGTTACGCTAGAGTTAAAGCTGCAGGTCCTCTAGTGAATTTGGCTTTCAGGCTAGAAAATATGGCACACTCTTCAGCTTTAGCTCAATTTTTGTTTGACCAGGTGTAAATGCAGATTAGATGTGTTGCTTTGGACTTTGCACTACAAGTGTTAGAGAGAGTTTTTAAAAAAACATGTAACTACACCTGAAAATGCTTTCAGCATTCTACCGCTACCTTTGCCCTGTCATTTGTTCCTCTTCAGTATGTAGCATTATTGACATCTTGCTTTCTTTCTTTCTCTAACCCAGATTTTTTTTTTTCTGGCACCAGAATTTGGTGCTGATTAACAGTAGCACTGACATATTTTGGTTGGTTCCCTCAACAGCACCAGCTCAGTACCCAACCCTACTTATCTGGTTTATATGGTTACTCAGATGTATCTTGTTAGACATCAAAAAACTTTAATAGTAATTGTTCTTCTATTTGTTTTTGTAGTCTTATCACTGGCTGAAACGTGGGAAAGGTCCATAGCCAAATCCTGACCATGGCTGCAGTGCATCATCAAGGGTACCCACTCAGGGATTCACTGTACTGGGATGAAACAGAGTGCCTCAACTACTATGGGATGTTGTCTCTCCATGAAGTCTTTGAAGTAGTTGGTTCTCAGCTGACCGAGACTGACATTGAAGTCCTGTCATTTCTTCTGAATGAAACTTGCTCCGCGACACATCCTCTCGATCCCGCAGGCTGGACAGTTGAACCCCGTGAGGACAATCCAGATGATCCAGGTGTGGCCCCAAGTCCACAGCTACTAAAAGCATGGCAGCAATTAAAGCCTACGGGGTCACAGCAGCCCTTTTTGGACCCAAAACCCAAGAGTGGCCTTGAGCTGTTGCTACAGCTCGAGAGGAGAGGATACTTTAGTGATGGAAACCTGGCACCACTACTGCAACTTCTAAGAGTCCTTACCCGTCATGACCTGCTACCCTCAGTGTCCCACAAGAAAAGGAGGACAGGTGAGGATCTTGAGATTATGTCCTGCTGTAGTTGATCTCAAATAGTTTGCCATTATGTGTTTTTTATGCTTTTCAGTTTCTCCAGAGAGAATTGGACAGAGGTATGAGATAGAAAGCACAGAGTCGGTGTGTACTTCTGGAATAAGTAGCAGCTGCAGGGAGACTGAAACTCCTCTTACATCTTTCGCACATCAATTAGAAACTGGTAAGTTTACTGCTCTTTAGTATTTGGCCAAACTGAAGTACGTTCTTAAGTGTCTTCAAGCTGATTAATGATGATTTGAAAACGTGTGTGTGTGTGTGTGTGTACCAGATTCTTTTGTGGTTCAGAATTGGCCTTCTTTAGCCTGATTGACTCTGCTTATATGCAAAATATAAATTAAGGCATGGAAGCTGCTACTTTTTTTCCCACATAAATCGGTGCCTTTTGTGTATTTCTGACTATTATATATGTCAGTGATTATTATCCTAATTAAAATAATAATATTTAAAAACAATTTTTTGGTGGTTAAAACCTTTTTTTTTCTTCTTTTTTTTTTTGATCGGTGTCTTGTGTGGGGAAGAACGCTGTGTACGCACCATGATCTTAACAGGGATTTTTCTTGTTGAAAGTTGTGATCAAATATCAGCAGTAAAATTTCGATGAAAAGCTAAAAATAGTCCTTTGCTGTTATTTTTGTCTTGCATCCCTGAACTCAGTCAATATGTTTTCTGTCAGGTATTTACACTCCTGTGGCTGGGCCATGTGCAAGTAGGCGGAGGAAGAAGAGGGGAAATGGCTGGAGCCGTAAGTCCAAGAAAACAAGCAGGCAAAGTCATCCTCTGCCTCCACCACCAGCGCCACAAAAAGTGTCCTGTGGTAAGTGCAACTCATGCATTTTCAAAGTGTCTTTCTTTTTATTTATTTTTTTGTTTTTTCTCTTTTGTCTTCTGTGGTACCTTCATCCTGCTATTTACCCCTGCTGCTCATTTTTCCTTCTTTAAACAGACGAGCATATAATTTTCAGCCTATTAACACCTCCCTGGCATCATCATATTTCCTATTTAGTTTCTTCAATTCTGATGTTGTTTATCTATGCTAAATCTTGAATGCCAAAATGTTTAAAAATGCATAAAAGCGCCAAGTTCATGCTTAAGAAGATTCGTGTTTAAAAGTTAGCATACAATTTAACATGTTATTTGTAGACTTGGGAGAAATGGACAAATTAAATAGCAGTAGGGATGGTAATTGATAAGAATTTAGTAATTCCGATTACTTTATCGATTTTGCTTATTTATTCGGTTCCTTATCGATTTCTCATTGCCTCCACTTTGAGAGTCGCCAGCACTTCTAAGCAGCATATCAAATTCATGCAAATTAATTGCGTACGTAATTAACTAGGTGGTGAAATGTTTGTGCATGTTGGAGGCATTTCCCCTCTTTGTTGTGATCAGTGTTGGGGTCACTACTCAAAAAAATAAATTTAAAAAGTTGTTGCACATATTTCACAGAACACTTTTCTTAAAAGTAATGCAGTACGTTATTTAATTACTTCCAGGAGAAAGACATTTGTTATACTACTTGTTACATTACTTTAGTGTTACTCTGTAAAATGATCTGAAACTGACCGTCTCATAATCACAAATCCTAATAAGGACAAACGTGATCTTTCTCTTAGTATTTAGGTATGAACACAAAGCCGACAATGCAAGTCGAGGATAAAAAACCATCACCAAGAGACTTTAAAGCAATCGTCTTGGTGATTCCACTGTAGAAACGGAGACTGCAGTATGACTGCTCATCAGTTTGTTACCTGTTGAAGTTCAGCAGTGGCTGCTTCACCATAACTAATGGCTCACTTTATCATGGTGCTGGGCTTAAGTCAGCATTCACTCAGCTTTAGCATCACTCTGAGTTCCTCTTAGTAGGGCTGCACGATTTTGCATAAAATGAGAATCACGATTTTTTTGGCTTAGAATTGAGATCACGATTCTCTTTTCCAATATAAATATTTATTGCACTTATTAACTGCACATCAACTTCGTAACAGTTGAGACTGAACATAAAAACAATAAATAAACATAAAAGCAAATGTCTCACGTTTTGTTGTTGTCGCAAAATGTTGTACTGCTTGAAATTCCGTCTCCACCGTTGCTCGACGCTGCGTGTATAGAGCAGGTAGTGCAGCAATAGAAAAATAGTTGCGGGACGGCACTGTGTAGCGTTTGTCTAGGGTGTTGATCATTTTCCTAAATCCCTCGTTTTGCAGAGTGTTGATGGGAGCCATATCTTTGGTCAGGTGATAAGTGATAGCCTCCGTAATTTCTTTGTGCCTGCGGGAGTTCGACGGGTATAGGGAAGCGCTGTATAAGGTTCCCGTTATTGATGTTTGGGTGGTTGTCCGGGACGGATTTTCTCCTGTCACTTTCTGGTCATCCCTGACGTGCTCTCCGTTGTTTTTTCCCTGCTAATTTTAGCATCACACGACAGCTTCTGTATCACGTGGCATAAGGCTCCGCCCTTGTCATTTGTTGAGCAGGAAGAGTGAGCGCTTGTTTTCATGCAGAGTACGTCCCGGATCAAAATGCAGTACAATCGTCGTTGTGGTTTTTTTTTTTTTTTTTTTTTTTTTTTTTTTTTAAATCGTTGTCATTTGGAAATGAGATCGCACATAAGTATGAATCGAGATCGCGATTTTCTAACGATTAATCGTGCAGCCCTACCGCTTAGCTTAGCGTTAGCATGCTGTGCTTGCGGAATGTTGAAGTTGCGTTAACAGTATAAGGCAGTTGTTTCTGTCCCAGTCTCCACTTTACCATTGCGCTCTCATCCTTTTATACAATAAAAAATAAAAGAAATGTCCATATTCACGTCATAAACTGCACTACTGTTTTCCTCCTCTTACACATAAACTAAATCAGCTGAATGTAGCAAGAGTGCAAGAACGGATAAGCAGGGTCGATAGGCAGGCAGACTAACGATTTGAAGGAAGTAGACTACTGGGAACCAGTTCTTGACAAGAACCAGTTCTCGATTCCCATCCCTAAATAGCACAGAGCGGTACACTAGATTCACACCTACTTATAAAAATGTGGAAGATGGTGTGCTTGCAAAGGCCACTGTACTTTACCTCTTCGTGGATCTGCACAGAGTCCAAACATGTTCCAGGGTTGAGGAAACTTTTATTTTCCTTCTGTTTTGTTTTTCAACCCAGTGTCACATTTGGTGAAAAATCCGGACTGCAATATTGCCTAAAGCTCTCTGTGCTGTACAGACCACAGCACTCATACTTTTTATGTTAGTACCAAATGTGCTTGAAAATCCTAGAGCTACTTTTAAGTCTGAGAACTCAATGTGATGCGCTTCCCTTTGATTTTTTTTTTTTTTTTAAAGCATTTCCACATTATGTTTTTGTTGGTACACTATGATCTTGTTGAGACTTAATGATAACCCTTTAACTGTCGTTTTTAAACATACAACATCAGAGTTTTGTTGCCTTATCAGTTTCTCCCTGTGGGAGTCCTTTATATTCTTTTCCCTTCATTCCACCTCTTTTCTCTAACCTTTTGGACTATGTTCAGCTGCTGCTGTTGATAAGAATGCTCACTGGTAGGCTGTGTCTTGTCCTTTTTTGTTTTTTGTTTTATTCCCTTTTCTTTCAATATAAGTGTCCAGTCCAATCACTACCAGATACAGCCATTGTTCTGCTTTATTGCTAAGCTTGAACCAGAGTGGTTCTGACAACTGTCAAACCTTACATATCCCCCAAAAATCACTTTTTAGCAGTTGTTTGAAACTGTCTTAACGCCACTGAAAAGCTGCACTATGTAATCCATTGTCAACGTCCTTGCCCATATTTCCACTACTACCTGCCTTTAAGAAATCAATGGTAGTTTGTCTTGGTACAAAAAGACAGATAACACTAACATCAGTTTCCCTTTGTGTGAAGTTTGCTTAGTCATTCATGTAGACTTTCCCAAACTTCTTTTGAATGTCCATCTTTGCCTGTTGGTCAGAAATATTCATTACAACAAAAGCCCGATGATTCTCACTTCATTCAAAAAATAAAAGAAGAAGAAATCATTAAGGACAGCCTTTCTTAGCTACTCAGGATGAGTGATGTGCCTGTGACTATGAACTGTTGCTGTCTTGACTCCACATTTGATTCCACCAGGTTGACTCAAGAATGTGACTCAGATCGAGTAACCTAAGACACAATGGATCATGGAGACTGAGGAACAAAACAAAAAAGTCTGTCACTCCACTCTGTCTGCACATACTGCAGTGTGCGCGATCAACTCAGTCATGCGCTCTCTCACAAGTCTGGGCCGATGCCTAAGGTAAAAGAGGCTCTCCCCCTTGTTACAGCAGGGGTTGGTGCTGCCACTTTGCTCTGTATACGATGCTTGTGTATCATAATGTAGCTGCTCCTTACCCTGTCTCCTTCAGAAAACATAATCTGCTTTAACAGAAAAAATCATCCTGTAATGTTCTCTAGTCTTGTGCACTGTGGAAGAAAAAAAGCTTCTATTTGAGATTTTTAGCTTCCTGCCTATTAATGACAAGAGTTATTGGTGTCAGTGTTTCACAGAACTACCAGAGTCCTCAGCAGTAAATCTCAAACCCAAAGACTGTACAGTGATCTTGGGAAAACCTTGAGTCAGTTTGATTTTACTCAAAGCATACCGAAAGGGGAAGCGTGTAACGAAAGTATTTTAAATTCCCCAATATTTGAAATCACGGGAACTTAACATATTTTCACAAATATGTCCAGCAGAAATTCCAGTAAATGTGAGTAAGGCTTGGGAAAAGAATGAAACTAACTTCTTCCAACCAGATGACCAGATGCTTTATATGGGCAAGAATAAGACATTGAATTAGGCATAGCTGAAAACCTTTAGCTGTAAAGAAAACTAAACTGTTAGCCACACTGACAACATAGCCACTCATCACATTGTCTAACCTTAATTTACGTACACAACCTGGGAAACCAATGCAGCACAGTTCAATCTTACAGGAAAATTAAGTTGGCAGCGTAGTAATCGAGGAAAAATACAGCAAGTATGTGTACTGTCAGAGTCAGTCTGTCCTCCATTTTAGAGCTGCCATTTCAGATGTTCCTGCAGAACTTTTCACAGTTAATTAAACTTTTCATCGTATGAAGGGTGGTGAATGCCTTCGTTGTACAACAGCCAGTTCTCTCTCTGGAAAGACCTAATTGGTCAGTCTCTAGTCATGGGCTAAAGCCTAAAAAGAGAGCTGAGAGAAGTTGCACAAGTCTAGTTTTGTCTTGGACAACATGCAGAAAGATTATTATGGAAGCTTACAGAAAAATGTCTGCTTAACTTTGCTACTTTAATAAAATTCAGTAGCCTGTCAAAGAAGCCACCAGACTTAAAGCAAATTGCTCCAGCCTACTATTGTTCAGTCTGAATGATTCATATTCTGAAATGGCCACTGTGCACCAGCCCTGACCTTTGCTCATGTTACACAGTACAGTTTCTAAATGTTATTAAAGAGGATGACACCAGATGAAATCATGAAAGTTTCAGTAGTGGTGAAAGTTTCAGTAGTAATGCAGAAGTGAAAGCTGTTCTGGTCATGTATTAAGAAAACGTAATGTCTGATGCCTAACCCAAACAGAGATTTAGGTTATATTTGACTGAGGTCATGGTGAGATAAATTAGGATTTACAAAATAAAATTAGAACAAGTACACTGAAGAGTTTAACTCAAAGTGGAAACAGAAATGTGTTGGACATGTTTGTGAAAATGCGAGTCAGCACTGCATATGAACCCATTGGAGACGTGCAAGGCTTATAAATGGCTGCCCTGTGAATTGAACTGACTCATATTATTTTGGCAAACTGAAACATCACGATGCCAGTTCTGGATGCTCAAGAGACAAAAAATAAAATAAAATCCTAATTGGGCATAGAGTCCTGTTCTGTAAGGCCATGTATTCAATTGCACCAAATCTAAAATGGCTGCCAACAGACAGCTCTTTAAAAAAAGAAAAAAAGAAAAAAATGTCCATGTAACCTTTACTCAAGCCGTTCTGGGGAAAATCACCGAACAGTGCTCTGCTGAAGGAAGCTCATGCTGTATCTTATCTCTGTGCCCTGTGAGAGCCCTGGTGTGCGTTTGTCAAGACGGAGCAGAGATAGATAGGGCAGTTCAGTCCAATGCTGGCCCATAGCATTTGAACAGACCTCAAATACTCTTTCTTGTCACCATTCATCATCTCTTAGGTCATTTTCAGTGAAGTATCTCAATTACATTCTGACAATGACAACTGCTGTTACAAATGTCTTAAAGGTGTTTGCACATTCAGCTCAGTAGTGTTTTTGTGTCTAAATGGGGTGCTTGTGAAGGCCCTTCCTTGGTTTAATGAGCACTGTTGATTAACGGTGCGGCACAAAAAAAGGGCCGGAAGGTAAGGTTAAGAGATTTGGTCAAGGTAAGGGTAATCCAAGTATCCCATTTAGATTTTACCTTGTTATAGTTCAGAGCAGTAAATGCATTTCTGAGCTGATTAATTTGCCAATGCAAACTATTGGCCTTACTGAAGCCTCATTAAAACTAAGAAGTGACTGCTGTGCCATGCCTGCTTGATGTTGGGGGAGGAACAGTCCATTTAACCACTATGCAACCCACTTGTGCTTGTCTGTTTCTCTCCTTTGTCTGTGTTCGCAGTTCTAAACAGAGCACCCTGTGTGTCAGGAAAACTATATCCTCACACACAAAGAGAAGGAGAGAATGAACAGTAAATATTCAAACTACACAAAACGGTACAGAGGATTTATGTTTTTTTGTTTTTTTTTTTAACTATAGGGAAAAGTTCTTCAGGCAGACACAGATATTTTGCCTGTCTCTCAATACCCCCCTAACTCTCCACTCTCTTGGTCAGTTGTTCAACAGAAAAACGGATCGATAAAGAGTTGAAGCTCTCCGTGCCAAGTGACTCCTCGTAAATGGGTACTTAAACTTTTTCTCTTTTCCCCCCTCCCTCCTTTTGGTGGGGTGAGATGAGGAGCCAAACGGACTTGGTGTTTAAAGTGAGAAAATGAAAGCTGTGGTTCCTAATGTCCTGTCTAAGTGGATGTCTCTATGTGTGATGAAGCGTGAAGTGCTCTGTAACCCTAACAAAATGACTATCACTGTGTTCCTGTGCTTTTAAATGGCCTCCTCCTCACTGTCACTATCTCTGCCTCCATCCTCCTCAGTATGAAATGGGAAGGCAAAATGGAGGACATCCATAAATAGAGTAATTGCATGAAGGGCAGGTGTTTATTGTACCCTCAGCCCTCACACACTCTATAATGATCCAAAAAGGTCAAATTGTTAATGGTGCTCGAACTTCATATTTTCCTCTGTCCATACTGAATATTGTATAAAGTTAGATTATGTGTAGTCTGTTTAATCTTCTATGATAGTTCATACCTCAAAACACAAAAATGCTCAAACTGCAAATTTATCCATGTGCTTGCCACAACGATGGATACGTAATCTTTTTTTTATATAACTTCATTAAATCACAATGGACTCCTGCTAGTGATCAACAAGTGTGAGTTTCGAAGTCAACAAAAATCTGTTGGGGTGAAAAACTGTAGCTTATTGTGTTGAAAACGTGTGTGACTCGGACTGCAGCGGGTTTCCTTCAGGATTTCTCAGGAGTTTTGCTGCATTCAATTTACCCTCTACCGTCACAAGCTGCTGCAGCGAAGTCTCCACACAGCATGACGCAGCCACCATCACACTTGTGGGGATAATGTGTTTGTAGTGGTGAGGAGTTACTGACTTGTGAAAGCAGTGGGCAGAATTCATAAAATAAGCCTAATTCCACGTGGATCCTCCACTTTTGTAATGCCAGCTTCCTCTATAGTAGCCCGCTGGTTTTATAGGTAGTGTTTCCATGTCAGCTTTAGGATTGTGTAGACCTCCTGTAGACATCTTGTTTTACATTCTGTGATGATGATCTTTGGTGCAACAGTTTTTCTATGTGTCTGGCTTCTGTATTGCCAATGAATTTACCACAAAAGTTATTTTAGTCTAACATAATTTATTGAAACATTGTAACACAGACATGATTTAATAAACAAAACTTGAACTATAATCGAAGGTTTCTTTAAAAAAATCTTGACATTTTATATTTTTGTACCATAAATCCCTTTTGAAGAAAACATTCTTCCTTCATTCAAATGATTTTCATGTAAAAACTACACATTTTAAACCTGGCTTAAAATGTGTTGATTTAGTGTCCCCTTCTAACAAGTCGTCTGTTTTTGTAGTAATCTAATTACAGACTTGTGGGGCATGAATGCAAAGCCACTGTTTGCTTATTGCTCTTCTACAAATGTTAAGAGATGCAAAATCAATGGTTTAATTCAACATTTGCATTTCTAATGTTGGCATTTTCCAAACTTTATCCCTCTTGAGTCTCGCGCCATTCCCTATAGCCCCAAACAAAACATGGCTGCAAGAGGGGTGGATGTGACTCTCAAGTCAAAGCGTGTGTTAAAGTGTACACTAATCCTCTGGTACATACATGAAGAAGAGTTCAAGACAGTCTCGTAATCATGCTTACCTTATACTCTGGGTTTTTGTCAGAGGCAAGCGTGAGTTTATTAGAAGTACCTCTGGGTCCATTTCATTCAAACATTTGTGATGTGACCATGTGCTGCTTATTCCTTCAAAATTAAGTAATTCATGTTGTAGCATTTAAAGCTGATTTGATTTTTTTTTCCTTTGAGCCATTTTGTTTATTTTTAGTCACAGTGCTCCTTTGTAAGTTTTTTCTTTTTTCTTCCTTATTTGCTTCATAAAATGTCATCATGCATTCAGATGCAAATATGAAAAAGCAGCTTCTGCACATGAATTCAGTGAGACTCTTAATGCGAATGTTTCTGGAAGAAATGTTGCTGGTAAATACTGTTTACATCTGCTAAAGGGGTTTGAATGGGAGAAATGGATTTTTGTTGCAGCAAAAGTCGTCAGAAGCTGATTTCCCACTTGGAGCTCTGGATTAATGACATGGGAGATGATCTCAGCGTTGCTCTTGCTCAGTACAGTATGTATCCTCTAATCTTTCTCGCTGTGCTGTTGCATGACCACCAATCCTGTTACTACGGAACTCCAGACGCTATCTATTCTCAGCCTTACCCATTTTGATCTGAATGAATCTGCCCTTTATAAACACCTGTCAGGAACAAAAGCCACTCCCGGGCTTGTCACTGCTGAGTTGTTTTTGTTACCCCCGCTGCGATATTTGCTCAGGGTGCCAAGTTCATTTATTCATATTCAGTATACAAACGCTACAGCCGTGATTTATGAGGACCATGCTGGCTGTCGTACAGAAAATTCTCATGCACCAGCGTCTTCTGATTCAGTCATGTTGCTAAAAACGATAAGTACCTAAAAAGGAATTGTCCATCCAAAAAAAGAAAAGGTATCTACACAGCCGGATGAGCTAAAGACGATTTCTCTCAGTGCTCTGAATATCTTTCACTGAAACAGACGAGAGGGGCTTGTAGCTGTATTGAGCACAAAAGTTCACATGGGTTGGTCTAAGTCCATTGCCCTTCGTAAATAATTTGCCCTGTTCCACCACCGTATTCACTTACTTTGTCATGATTTGGTAAAATCAAATATTTAAGTCCAGTTAGTACTCCTACAATCTCTTTTTGCTTGATGTCTTGCACAAAGTTGAATGAGCCATCTTTTAACATTGTTTTCATGTTTGTTTGTTTCTCTCCCCCGTCTTTGTTTCAACTTCATCACTCCTCCTTTTCTGTCATGGGCCTATCCATTCTTTTCTCTTTTTTTTTTTTTTCCTTTTCTGGGTAACCTTCACTTTCCTCCTTCCTTTTTCACTTCCCCTCTGCTCTTCCTACCATTACTCTCTTTCCTCACTGCCACTCACCCTTTTGTCCATCATTACTTCCTCCTCCCTCTGCCATTATCAGATATCCGCCTGCGTGTCCGGGCGGAATACCTGGAGCATGAATCGGCATTACGCAACGGCGTCGCCTCAGACAAGCAGCAGCCACTGGAGCGGCAGTTTGAGTTGTTCAGTCAAGCGAGTTCGCTGCTGCGTGCCAGAGACCTGGGATCCATCGTCTGCGACATCAAGTTCACGGAGCTGGCCAACCTCGAGGCTTTCTGGAGTGACTACCTGAGCGGAGCTCTGCTGGAGGCCCTGAAGGGAGTATTCATCACGGACTCTCTGAGGAACGCAGCGGGCTCCGAAGGCGTGCGCCTGCTGATCAGTGTGGACCAAGACGACTACGAGGAGGGCCGAAGGCTGCTGAGAGCTAAGAAAATGATGTCATCCAGTAATGATGGGCACCCAGAGACTCACTGGGATTCATAAACTGATCAGACTCTCTGGGGTGTATTATATTAAACTTAAAGAAGAGAAAAGGGAGGAATGTAATTAATAATGGGTACAGGCAAGCTTGGAAGCATTTGAGGCCTCCATTTGTTGCATTCCATTTAATGACCACTAGATGGCAGAACTCACCATTGGTTCTTTTGTGTTCATAAGGAGCCTTTCTTTTTGCCTTTTCTTTTTTTTTTTAGAACTGTCAAATTTTAGTTGGAAGTGTATTATTTGTAAATGAAATAAATAATGTATCACTGTATTTTTTTTTTCTTTGGATTCATGCACAGGTGCTACATCAGGATGACACAGGATATATCGAGATTTTTTTTCTTAGTCTCTGAGAACTGGAACAAGCAAGCCTGTGTCACCAGATCAAGTGGTAAGCCCCTCACAGCTTTATCTGTCTTACAAAATAGGGTTATGGCAACTGGGCTACCACAAATGATGTAAAATACTAAGTTTTGGTTGACACAAACACATAAAGCACATGGGTGTCCCTACCTCCTTATTTAACTAACTTTTTTTTTTTTTTAACGTGTAACCATGGACATTTCAGATTCCAGCATGAGTTTAAAATTCCCAAATCCAAAAAGCTCAATTTAACCAGAACGTCAAGATTGACTGTTGGATACTTCTTTGGGGGTTTGGAAAATAATAATAGCTTTAAATGACAATTATTTTTATTGGATTCTGTTAAAAGTATAAAGTAACCTTCCAATAAAAGTTTCTGGTCTTCAAAGAAAAAATTAGATGTGGAAAAGTGGACTGCTCTCACAACAGATTGACCCAACTTTGGATAGAGTCCACATCTATATCTAGATAACAAACACTGGAATTTCCAGCCCTGTGTACCATGATAACCCAACTTGTGATTGCTGTGGTCAGTGGATACAGCAGTTGCCAGTAGATGACAGCAGTGATTAGGGCTGGGTCTCAACAGACCATGGAAGATTCATCATCACAAGCTTGTCAACGGCAGCCCGGATAATGCAACAGTGGCTTGTGTCCGGGTTTCCAGCAAGGCCTCAGCAAGTGCTTCTCTCAGCAAGTAAGGCACAGGACAGTGCATCGGTCAATAGAAGTGATGTTGGGGAGATCAAAATCAAAAGTGCACATCCCAGCTCCACTCAGCCCTGCTATGTAGGCCCAGTAGAGTGGCTCATGGACAGCTGTCGACTCACCCTGCTGGAACTAATGCCTGGACTTCACTCATAGAAGACGATCAATAAGCCCCTTCACTCTAAGTCCCTTCATACAGGCACGACTTAAGCAGGCAGACACTGTCTGAAGTGCAGGTCTCTGCAGGACCGGGCACAGAAAAGGACAATGGACAGATTTCCATGTTTACTTTTGTGTGTATTTGTTAAAGGAATTAATTAATGTGTGTTTGTATTCTTTCATGAGAAGAAAGATTAATTCAATCAGGGGAACATTTTTGTTAAAGAAATTTACTTTATGAAGGTCAATTCTTTTTGTGGAAATCTTTATAAATAAGAAATAATTTCCTGTGAATAATAAAGAGTTTTGATGGCCTAAAGCTGTTTACATTTATTACCTGTTTGCGTCTCTGAAACTATCACCACTTGTAATCTGAAATTGTCTCCCAACTCTGAGGTTATTTTGAGCAGTTGTTTGAAAATTACGTGCCCTCCCCCTGCCCTGAAATGGTCTGAAGTGCTCCATTGAATGCAGGTCATCGTGGATCATGTCCTTAATTAGTTCTTGCTTTAAGATATCGGCATGATGAAACCCAAGAATAGCGTGTACCTCTAACATGTTAGTAATTCAACTGCTGTTTCTGGTTTGGCCACTTTAATTTCTTCTTCCATTTATGTGCTAAATTAATTGGACATGAAACCTTTTTTTTTTTTCCATCTCTAACATAATTTCCTATTGATGGCACCTAAAGTGTAACTGTAAATAATAACGATATCATGTTTATTTAAGGTTATTTAAAGCTTTAACATTTAACCCTCCCATATTGATCATGTTCTGTCCCTCCACAAAAAAAACAAACATTTGTTATCACAAGCTATTGCTTCACACTTTACTAAGACATGAAAGCCTAACAGCAATAATTCATGTCATGTCTATATTTTAATATTATTATATTCAAAGTGAAAATGGTGTGTAGAACTGTTAGGATCTATTATATAACCTCGTATAACCATTACATGGTTGTACAATAACATCAGAAGAGTTAAACACTGGTCTCACTTCTATGTCATAAAAATGTCATAAGTGCAAGTTATAAATACAAAACTTGACCCAACTAGTCTGTGGATTCAAAGCAGTGGTAAGAAACCTTGTGTGTGTGTTTTGAACACACACACACTTGCTGAAATGGCAGCTCAGGTCCCTCCATAGTCTTATGACCCTCACAGTCTTTCTTTTTATGTCTGTTTTAATATCGGCTCAGAATAAATAGATTATTATTTGATAAATGGCCTGTATTATATAGCGCTTTACTAGTCCCTAAGGACCCCAAAGCGCTTTACATATCCAGTCACCCACCCGTTCACACACTGGTGATGGCAAGCCACCCTGGCGCGCACTGACAGAGGCGAGGCTGCTGGACACTGGCGCCACCGGGCCCTCTGACCACCACCAGTAGGCAGCGGGTGAAGTGTCTTGCCCACCGACACAACGACCGAGACTGTCCAAGCCGGGGCTCGAACCCGAAACCTTCCGATTACAAGGCGACCTCCCAACTTTTGAGCCACAATCGCCCCACCTTTATTGATTAATGTTTGGTTATTTTTACATTGTAAGGCACTAGCAGGCACACAGCATTCTTGCATTCATACGGTGCTATTCTAGTCTTAGTGACCAGTCGCCACAAAGTGCTTTTGACTACAAGCCACACTTTAACCTTATATTAACGCAGCACTTCATTCTATACACTTCAGGCACCATCTACCTGAGAAGCATCTGTGGACTGTGTGAGGGAGTCAAAGTAGGACAAATGTGCACTCCACACAGAAAGGCCACAACCAGGATTCAGACCACAGACCTGGCTATGAGGTGATGTTGTTAACCACTGCAGCGCTGAGCCGCCCTATTTTGGAGCTTGTGTCCATGTCAAGACATTGGCTGAGCTCTGTATGACTTCTGTTCCTTATGTGAACCCTATATGATTGATTCTACAGTGTTTTACTATTACACTGTCCACACGATCCTTCAAAGACCTGCAGGTGCCTGTCTCTGTGGGAACAGACTTCTCATGATGGTGTCAAGGTCCTCCTTGAACTCTGTCACCACAATCCCATAAAGAAATCCACAGAGACAAGCCATGTAGAGTTTTCAGTTTCAAACTTGTGTTTAACCACCATTTTATTTTATTTCACTCACACTGGTGGATCTAAATTCAATCACTATAGATACAAGTCAAGATCTTTGTGCAATTTAAAATATTTTCATTTAAGTGTATATTTTACAATTTAGAACAAGTCATCAAATTTCAGACTAAAAGAATGTGAATTAGGTTTTGTTGCTGCTGTCAAATGTCAAAACAGATCAAATTTGACCAGAATGGTATGTAAGGGTTAACGTGTTTGTAATAAATATCTGATGCCGTCCTTACAGCCTAACTAGAGACATGGAATCTATTCGGTGACATGCAAGTAGATCTTTTTGCCTCCAGGGTGAACACACTGCCCCTTGTTCTTCTTCATAGGCGAACAAGATGCACCCCAGGACACTTAATGCACTAGCCCACCAATGGCCAGATGTGCTTCTGTATGCATTTCCCCCAGTGGAAACGATATCTCCAGTTCTAGAGAGAGTACACCTCACTCTGATTCTAGGAGCCTGTTGGTGGCCAACAAAGTCGTGGTATGTGGAGATAATCACCCTATTAGCAGCAAGGCCTTGGCAAGCTTCCTCTCTGCAGGGTGATGGAAGTGATTCATCCACACCCAGATCTCTGGCACCTTCATGCTTACCTGCTGAAAGGTCAAATTTGATAGTTAAGGGTCAGTTCTCTCTTGATGGCCTCGGGGATGTATCGCGCCCAAATGCCACATATTTACCCAAGTTCATTCCTGCAGTTTATAGCTCAATTGAATTTGAGCTTCTGAGCTTTTGGTCCCCTCCTTTTGGATCTGAGAAGCAGAGGAGGATCCATTCTCTGTGTGCGGTGTGTGTGCTACGTACCTACATTGAGAATGTTCTTTTTTGTGACGAGTTGTTTGTCTGCTTTGTTAATCCAGCCAGAGGTAGAGCTTTGTCTAAACAGAGGCTGTCCCACTGGATTATAGAAGCTATCTCACTGACGTACAGCACTAACTGTGAGCCCCAGGTGTGAGAGCTCATTCCGGGTACCTGTAGCTGCACCTAGTTGGCCATCACTGCACACGTTTGTCAGGTGCTATCGTTTGGACATTACAGCCCCTTCGGTAGCTCATACTATCCTTTCTGCTGGGTCACACACAAACACACTAATGTGCTTGTAGTACACTGCGCAGAGCGAGGCGTGTAAATTTGTCGCATACTTAGGTGTTGTACAGAGTGAATCGACTGAAAGGGAACGAACAGTTGTATCTATAACTTCTGTTCCCTGAAGAAGAGGAACGAGGTACAACACAAGGTTCCACCTGCTGCACAGCTTGGTTCGGTAAGGAACAGCTAGCAAACTGAGGGATGACTGTGATGACGGGGGTACATGTGTAGGCGTGGCCATGCGCATGTCATCACTTCAGCCAGGACACACTGGCCGTGATATCCCATACTTATGTGTTGTACCTCATTCCTCTCCTTCAGGGAACAGAAGTTACAAATATAACTGTTTGTTTTTGAACAGATGTGTGTTTTTATTTATGATCCTGAAGAAACACACTGAAACATCTGTAAAACAAAAAAAAACAAAACAAAAGAAACCAAACTCAGTGTTTTTTACAGATGTTTTCCACACTTTTAGACAGTATATCATGTAAGGAAGTATGAGGGAACAATTTGATTTATAAAATCTTTAACTTTATAAAGAATCCACAGAATCGTTCAATGAGGGGGGAAAAAAGAAAATAAGGGGCATCACAACCAGAAAGCTGATTTTCTTGTAACATAACAGATGTTGATTTGTGGTGAATAGATGCGAGTTATTTCCTGATGGTCGGTGAGGTCTTTGAGTTTTCCCTGGGCCTACTTCGAGGTAATGAAGTCCTCTGATGTAGCCCAACACGCTCCTCGGTCACATGAATAAATGATGTAAATGTCGGCAAAAGGGCACTTTTTGAAGAGCCACCTCATTTCACTTAGTGACCCTTCACAGGCTTTGACTTTTTCTAATTAGTGCATGTCATTTTCAGCCAGTTAATTATCCTGAAGGTTAGACAACACCCAAACAACTCTTATAATTAATTTATAAAATGTTGTATCTTAGCAGTTATGTTTATTTAGGTTGCTCTAATAGTGCTATATAAGAAAGCTATAAAACCTATAAGACTCTTAAATATTTAATACACTGTTGCATCCATGTCACAATGCTTAACGCTGTCTTTAAAGACGCCACCATTACTGGATCGGTTAAGAGCACTCTGGCAACACCCCACGTCTAAAAAGCTGCTGAGTGTACAAATGAAGTTTTATTATTGAGTTGCCATCATGGAGAACAGTAAGCGGCACCAGCCCTCTGGGAAAAACCTGATAGGGCCATTTCTACTCTGTTCAGAGTGTGCCTTGTTTGATGGCCAGCTAAACTGCCCCAGGCTTGCCTTGGGGAAAACTGAGATTTTTGAAAGCCCGGTTCTCACCACGCCCAGCCTCAAAGCAAAACCAGCGACGTGATGCCCACAGGGATCCCCAGACACTCTGCTTAAGAAGTCTGCAAAACTACTGAGGTCTAACTCAAAGGATGCTGCCATGTTCCTCCTCTGAACAATGACTCCCTCTTGGATGGCCCCTGCCACTATGAGAGATTTGTTTGTCAGAGAAATTGGGACGCATATCTGGAACGCTCAGGAACATAATGCTCACAAATATCCAAGGACGAGACAACACGTCCCGCCGTTATTTCTGTCCAGCAGCTATCTGCTGCAAAACTCTTCATGAGGCTCCTCCATCACCTTCTGATAGTTTTTTCTGTGAAGAGCAAGAGAATTAGGTTGAAGTTGGTACGAGCACTGATAAATCTCTCCCAACTTTCCAAGAAACCATCGAATCTTCTTGGAAAGTCTTCTGATCAGTCAGGATTAAAATGGTGCTTAATTGTCTGGTGGTTAAGAATCAAGAAAAACAAGCAGCTAGCTTTACCTACTGCTCCTTCTAATGCACACTAATTATTAACACAATGCATTTTGTTTTACAAGCGCCTCTTTTTACAGGACATGCTTCAGAGAGGCTTTGGGGTAACTATCTACTCCCAGCTTCGTGATCTCTTGCCAAGAGATCATTTGTGTCACTTGTATGTTTGTGTGCAAATTCACACAGCTAAAAACATTTTGCAGGATTGGAAGGTAGAGGTCATGATGGTGGTGGTGCACAAACAGTGGAAGAACTCTTTAAATGATGTGAATCTGGTGTGTGTGTGAGGTTGTGATCTCGGAGTGTCCTTCTAGTGTCTTTATGGCAGGCTATCAGCAGCTAACTGGCTGCTGGTTCCAGCTTTTTAATCTTACACACAGGCGCGAACATTATTCATCAAACTCTGCAGGAAAGCGAATAAGTGCATCACTCAAAAGTCAAACTATTTCTTTGAAGAACACTTTCACCTTCTGGTGATCGAGGTAGCACTACAGGTAAAGGGTCTCTTTGAATCTGATTGCCAGCCATACCAAACTCCCAAAGTCTGCCATGTTCCCAGCCTAGGCTACTGCTGACCCAGAGAGCCCACGCCCATTCACCGCCGCCACAATCACCCCTCCTTTGCGGCTTCAGCAGAGCTTTCGGTCAAAAAAACTCCCTTCATGTCTCTCAAATCTACATCCAAGAGAAGCTTTTGTAGATATTTTAAAGCACGTGGTAGGGTAGGGAAACTATCCGACCAGTAGAAGCTGAGGCAGAAGGGAACCAGTGATGGAGTCAATTTTTTATTTTATCAATCGACCACTTTCAACATCTGTTTTCATTTTCTGTTACCTACAACATAACTTGGAGAAAACGAAATAAATCTGGCATTTTTTGTACACCACAGCTCCGTGCACATTTGGTGAAGTGAATGTTCAGCTGATTGCCTAAACCACTTCATCGAGACATCAGAGGTGGTTTTGTGTTCGATGGTGCAAATTGTATTGGGGTGCAAAAGCTAATGTAATACTGGGTTGTGTGGCAGGGGACTGGTCATCATCCCGCTGAAGACTTAATTCCACTGTCCGCAGGTGTTCTTCTCACCTCCTTGATTGGATGGAGACTCAAGTCATCTCATGGTAGCTCAGGCCTAAATCAGTCTCCTATCGAAACGTGTCATCTAAAGCTGATAGACACTATAGCCTTCAGTCGGCCCGCTGGGGATGCTGTTATTGTACGTATACCCTGCAGCACATCGTACATTCCTCTGATGGGGGAAATGCTGTGGCTTTTATTGAGGGGGAAAAAATTAGATTAGGTGATTCTTCTCCGAAGCCATCTTCCTTGGTTTACCTCTCCGTGGTTGGTAGTCAGTCGCAGCAGAGTCCACGCAAGCCTTTTAAAATACAACATATGAGCACTTTTTTTTCTTTTTTAAGATGCCTGGATGTGAGGTTGAGGTTGGAAGTGTTGTTACAAAAAGTGATTTCCAGTACTTTCAAAAAAAATGTTTTGTATTTAAATTGCTGCAAATGAATTGTTGGCCTGTAATCTGCAAAACATATATCAAACATCTCTCTCATGAAAGATGTTAAGTCATTTTGAGCCATAGACAACATTCATGTGACAGGGTAGAAGCTGCAATCAGTTATTGGAAAAGTGACTTTTGTATTCCCTTTATTTACCCTGCTAAAAAGCCTCATTGGCATTAAAAATGTCTTTTAAAAAGAGGGATCTGGTCAAGACAGCAGCAAAAATTGCAATAAAAATAACTTAACAACTCTACAGAGATGTTTTAGGTGGGCAAAAAAGACTGGATTGGTTACAGTGTGTATACAGTAACACGAAACCCTATAGGTACTTGCAAAACAGGTCATTTCTTGTATTGAGGGATTATTTTATATATAATCCCTCAATACATCACGTTAACTGCAGTCTTTTACCAATATAAGCAAAGAGATTGGACATTTAAAAAAACACAAAAAAACACCGGAAATATTTTTTGCCACAACACTGAATTGGTAAATGAAATACGACATAAAACCTCATTTCAGTCACCCTGTTTGAGACCTCATGCTGAGCAGAAGGCAGTGATCTCCGTCTGTCTGTGTGTGTCGCTTTCTTCTGCTACCTGCAGGTGGCAGCATAAAGATGCATGACCAATTTGCGAAGGCCTCATATTCAAAACAGCAGAGCTGGTGAAAATCAGCTCAGCGGCATCATGTCAGAACCGCACGCGTCAAGAAGTTACAGAAGTTGGAGTGGAATCTCCTTCAGCGTTGATTCAATCTGATGTTTAACTGCGGGAACTTTGCTGCTTCTTTTATGCGCGTTTTAACCGGATTATTATGCAGGGCGTCTCAGATCTAGGGTCACGCCGGGCCTTTTAAACGTCTCTCAGCCGCAAAACAAACCTGCTGCCGTAAAATTAAAGTGGCAAAACAGCAGTCACAGCGTGACGTTTGTTTGTTTGTAATTACGCCTCCGAAATGCTGCTGATTGCTCATTTACCTCTGATGGGGGGCGTGACCCCCCTGCCTGCACTATCAGACGACCGTCTCGCCTCGCCTCGCTCACCGCTTCCTCGCCCTCTCTCACGCACGCGCTTCTTTCTCCTCAGCAGCACCACAGCCACCGGGTCGCCATGGAAACCGCTGAGAGACATACGTCGAGGGTGAGGGATGAAGAGAGAAAAAGGGACAACGAGGGACAGAGAGAAAGAGAGAGAGAGGGGGGAGACATGAAAAGGTTAGTGTGTTACCATATGACAACACCCCACCCTCTCCTCACCTCTAACCCCCCCAAACCCACACCCACAGCCCCTCACTTTAATGCTGAGCCCCTAACCCAGAACAACTGCCCCTCCACACAAACACACAGTGGCCCCCCTTACACGTACCTCTGCCTCCCCCGTATCCTCCTCTCCCCCATCATTTTGCTCTCCATCCCTCTCTTGTCCAGACAGGCTGCTCGCATGGCGGGGATGGAGACGTTCACCGATGGAAGCACTGGTAAATTTTCACACCCACAAAAACAAAAAGAAAAAAGAAAATTATTCTAAGGGGCGGAAGTGCAGGGACTTAACTATTTTCCTCCATGTGTCTTTTCACCCTGTACTGTCTTCAGCTGTGCTGTACACTTCCTCCTTCTCACATCACAATCTTTCTTTTCTGTGTGAATTCAAGAGGGTTTTTTCTGTCCACTTGCGGGGGAGCCCGACTTTTCCTCATGGCAGGGTCCTGGGGAAAGGCAGTGCAGGGAAGAGAGAGGGGTAGAGAAATATCGGTCCTAATGATTTTTTGTGCGGGGCTGGGCTTTTTCTTTCTTTTTTTTATTGATTAGAACGAAATTAATTCACAGGAGCAGCCCTCGTGTTCCGACTCTCTCTCTCTCCCTCGCTCCCTCTCTCTCTCCCTCCCTTGCTCCTTTGCTCCGTGGACGAATAGCGTTGTGTCTTCTTGCCTGCTCTGCATGTTGTATTATCGCGGGAATATTTGATTCAGAATGTGCTCGGTGTTATGCATAGCCCATACGGAAACCACGCTGCAGCTGCATACCTGCAGTGCTTTCACGGTGTGCGAATATTACGCACGTTGTTAATCTCATAAACACAGAAAGATGGGGGTGTGTGTGGTTTGTTTCCATTGTTGCTGATCGCATTTTTATTTATTTGTTTTTTTACATGTAGCCCTCACATTTGAATTCGTGCACGTCACGCCGCCGTCTGGGTCTGGGCTTGAAGGAGAATTAGTGCTGAAATCGAGACATCTCCAGTAATTTTCTCTACTCAGTCTCCATTGTTCCGCTGATTCGTCTTCGCTGTGTATTCTCTTTGTTGTTTGGCTCATAATTGTGACAAAAAAAGAAAGGCCACGGCTCGTTTGTGCGCTCTTTCCGCACACGCGGGTGTGAGCGCGACTGCAGGCCAGCTGCGGTTAATGGGCAACCTGTGTCTTAATTCGTGCATAATGTAAGGCAGCAGTTTACAGGCAGATTCTCTCCCGCTGTGGGTTTTTTTAATCAGTGTGGTCGATATTTGCTCGTCGGTATCCCAATGTCCGCACATAGCACAGAAACACCTCAGGGTGGCGAGGGTCTGATTCGCCGCCGAAGGGAAATCGATGGACAGACTGAGTTAATTATGAGAAAATCAATTAAAAGGAGGGGATCTGTGGGCTTTATAAGGCCGAGCAGGAGGCTCGAGTCGGCAGAGGAGAGGAGGGGAGCAGCCGGTGCTTACCTCTGTGCATGGTCGCTGCGCGATGCCCCCGCCGATCATTTGGCAAACCGCTGTGCTGCAACCTTGACTTACACCGTGTGGAAAAGCCTCTGCGTGGTATCACATAGAGCACACCACCGGCATGACTCTTGGCGATCCCCCCAAAATCATCAGATACCCCCGATTCTTTGGCCAGCTGTTGATTTTGTTTACGCACAGTCCTGCTCTGATCCACACCCCAGCGTCTGCTGCGGGTTCGTTCAGCTGTGTTTTCCACACACACCTCTTTCCTTTTTGACCTTTGCTCTTCTTAAAATATGAACGTGATCAGATCCTGTTTAGGGCCTGCATATCGCATCTTGACTAAAGGTTTCTTCTGAAAACTTTGTCCCAATCCTCGATCCATCCCATTGATGCCTCTTTATTTATTTTAGGGGATAGAAATGAGCTGTGTAATTACTGCTGCAGACTCAGCACCAGCGCTTTAGGACAGGGCCGAGTTCAAGTTCTTTGGAGTCATTTGCAACTTGTGACACTCGGTGTGTGTGTGTGTGTGTGTGTGTGTGTGTGTGTGTGTGTGTGTGTGTGTGTGTGTGTGTGTGTGTGTGTAGTGTTTGAAGTGTTTGTGTCTGAAGTCGTAATATTAAAAAAGGCCCAGCATGTATGAAGAAGTGTTAACCACAGCGCACAGATGACTTTAAACCCCATGAGACTAAGACACACGTTATGGTCAACCGACAGTTCTCCTCACAGGCCGCTGCACTGAAAGAGAAAACAAAGAAACGGGGCGACTTTCTTTTCGTATTTACCAATCACGTGTTTCACTCTATTATTTCACCCAGTTTGCATTTTCTGATTCTCATATTTAGAAACTTGTGTCTCATTAAAACTCTCCGACTTATTGCATATTCACAGCTTTGGCATCGAGGAACAAGTTGGGCTGTTTTTTTTTTCCAAGACAAGAGAACTTAATTCACACCTGAACTTAATATAGGTTTATTATTATTGTTGTTATTATTTATTTGCATTGCCTTCTCTGTTTTTTGGTTATCATATAAAATTTATGCAGACGCCTTATTTTCATAATTATTCGTCCAGATTTATTTAAATATTTTATTTGATATTCTCTTATGCGCCTCATAATAATAAATTATTTAATATTCAGTGAATTATACCTTGAATTGGAGCCTCCTCATTATCGTTTCTCATAATAGAATAGAATAGAATAGAATAGAATAGAATAGAATAGCCCTTAAAAATCAAACACGTAGTGTTCATCTATCAGAATGTGTGATTTTCCTTATTACAATTATCTGCATTTTTCATTCAAAGTGAATATCTTAAATTTATTATTTGGGGAAGCTATGGTTGAATTAAAAACCCAAACTTTTAAAAAGTATCAATTTTAATTTGATGAAAACTTTGCATAAAGTTTTAGGCTAAATAGATAAACTGCCTCCGAACCGTTTCAGCTGCACTGACAATATTTGTTCAGTTGAATATTTCAGATTTCATCTCGCTTTTTCCTCCTGGATGAGTTAATTTTCACATTTTATTTTAGATATTTCTTTCTGGGAATATTTAGATATTATTGTGCTTTTTTGCATAAACTGTGAATATTTAAATATTCGAGTTTATTTCACCGTCATTTTCACAGTTGTTGCTTCAGCTTGTTAAAGTCGTATGCACGATATTCAAATTAGAATCCACAGCTGATTTTAAACCAGTAGAGAGGGAGTCACTGAGAGGCTGATGTGACGCCTGCAGTTTAGAGGCAGCCATTTATTTATTTCGACTTAAATTTCAAAGTTAACTTTAAAAAAAATTGCTGCAAAGTTCAGTAAAATTTAGAAACCGTAGCTGTCTTATTCAAACACGAGGCCTCGTATTTAATATACATTTGAATGTGTTATCAATTCATGTGCTGATTTCGATGTGTCGCACTTCAAAAACTGTTAATTACGGAAGTGTTATCAGTAAGATCAGCCCAGCGCAGGGCACACAGTCGACACTCGAATTATGGGAATATAGTTCTGACGAGATTTGTAATTTAGGATGAGACCTGAGCAGCCAAATGGTTTTATTTCTTTTTTATTACATAGGTAAGAGGCAAAAAAGAAATGTTTAAATGTAGGTGCTTCTTTAAAAAAAAAAGGAAACGCTTTTGTTTTAGCATTTTTCTGAAGTTTTTGTAAAAACCAGGAATCACATATAAGGAATCTTACACACACATGGAAATTTAAAAATAAAACCTGCGCTCTCTTTTAAATATATAGATTTTTGTTCATTTAGCATTTGTAAAGGAGCGTGTTCCTGGGAGATTTTATTTATACTTTATATATTATTTAATGGGACTGAGCTGGCACCCTGACACCCTGTCCTGCACCTTATCAACTTCAAACAGACCACAAAACCGATACGTTCAATTTTATGGTTTATGTTAACGTGCATGCAGCCTGCTTCAAAGCTCATTTCATAAACGGTTTATTGGCTCAGGTTTGATGGTAAACAGCGCGATCGTGCCGGTGGGCTTTGATGTACATTTTTCTGTACGTTTTTTTTTTTTTGGTCACTGGGCCACTTCAGTCGCTATCAGGCACCAGAGGCGATACAAAATAATCCGTTTTCTGCGCACGACTCTCCTCCCAAATGGTGCGGCGGCTCTCCGTGGCCCTGCTCACAATGCGCTAATGACCTCTGGGTCAAAGGTCGTTTGGCCAGTTCCTCAATTAAGGCGTTAAGATTGCAGTTGCACGATGCATCGCTGTTGTGAAGGGACCAGAGGCCGGTATACAGAATATTAGGATTTCTAGTAGGTAAATTTCGCACCTCTGAATGTTCACCAAAGTGCAAAACACGTGTTTTAATAGTTTCTGTTAGAATTCAGTTTATTTTTCCTCACATCGTTTTGGGAACAAAATTGCATTTTAAATATTTAATATTTCTTTGTTTTTAGGATGTGGTTGATACTTGGTGTGCCTACAGCACAGCTTAGTTTTACTTGAATGTAATTGAATGGATACTTTTACACTTTGGTACAGAAAACATGAAGACCTGTGAGAAGCTATAGAACACATTGTCACTGTGGTGCATTATAGTTCCTATAGAGGAAAATCAAAAACTCTCCATTTGTGTACGGCTGATTTTTGCTGTGTGTGTGTGTG
>NW_005187446.1:471006-479317 GCF_000239375.1 Pundamilia nyererei | reverse complement strand
GTTGAGAGTGTTTACTCCCACTCCCTCCTCAACATAGTCATGTATCAGTTGTGGTTGTTGAATGTAATCAGTGGGCACTTCCCGATCATCGCTGCATCGATTAGCTGATAAATGTTGGTGGGATTAATCATCCGAGATAGATCACTTTGTCGATGTCATTGTCTTTCTTACCCTGCCGTGCCACGCAGACCTAGGCTTCGCCAGCACAGACAGGACTTCAATAAGTGACAACAGAAAAGTGATAAATTGATCAAAAATGGCCGCAATGAAACAAGCCTCTTGTGAGGCCGCACATGTCCATTACATGAGTGTGTCTGCGGGGTTTGTGGTTGGAATACATCAAGGGCTCAGGGTCAAAGTTCAGCTTCATCCCAGACTGATGACCCTGCAGACTGACTGACCTTTTTTGGGGGAGGAGGCTGCACATACTGGACCAGCTAGAGAGAGAGGGGATGGGGGGGGGGAAAGGGGTAGAGATGGGGAAAAAATGAGGTGAAATTTAGGACAGAAGGGAGGAAAAGCGAGAGCGAAGGTGAATCTAAAGAGGATGTCGGCGGGAGGGAGAAGCAGAGGTGCATGGTTACCGCAGTGGACCTTGAATATATCCTTGTGGTTTTGGTCGATCTGTTCAGTTGCGGTCTCCCCTGGTTTTTGTGTTTGGCTCTGCTTTTGAAGCAGTGAATTAACACCTGACCCCGGCTTCTGACCCTACCCCCTTCCTCCAGCTACCCCCTCCAGATTAGCAAATATGTGCTATCTGGTTTGGACACACACACTCACACGCACGTATTTATACAGCAACACAAAAACACAATCACACATGTACACACGTACGTACTTAATGTATAGAGAGTTTTAAAAAAAAGGACAATGCAGCAAGTGTACAATGTCCACACAACCTTTGCACATCCCATCGTCTGTCCACAGCTAATTCCCCCGAGAGGAGCCTCAGTGTGTCACTGCTTGTCACCATAACGGTCAGTCCGTAATGGCTGTCTCTCCCCACACAATGACCAGGGAGGCAGACTCCCCCACTGAGACACACACACACACTGACCCTCATTCATTTTTACCTGCACAGCAGAGCCTCCCCACACACACACACACACACACTACAGGACGTGCTCCCACCCTGGCATCCTACCACACCCGTCAATGATCAGCGGCTTTTGTTCATACAGTTTGACAAAGGATTTGAGTTTGTCTATCAGAAAAACAATATCTTTCGAGTTCAATCTGAAAAATATTCACTGACAAAAGAAAAACCGAATCTTTGTGATTTTCAGTGGATCCACACATTCATGTATAGTGTAAGCAGCCTGTGCTGAATGTGTTTTTTTGTATGAAACCTTCTAAAGAGGTCTGTGACAGGACAAAAGGAAAAGCAAGAGAGCAACACGGGTGTGCAAAGTCACTTCACTTTAAATTAAACAGCAAAGTCATTACCACAGCGCAATCGTTTTATCTTAGAATCTGCTCTGTTGCATCAGCCCCTGGCATATATTTCTCTATTTTAATGTAGAGCTTTTTTTTCTGTATTTTGCTTATTTCAGGGTTAAATTCAGATATTTTTTTTTAATTAAAATAATCTAATCCAGTCTAAAATCTTATAGATATGATTTAAAAAATGATGAGGCTCTAATATGATGCTTTGGTTCGGTTTGTTATTTGTTGTTTGTTTTTAAAAGAGAGGGGAACTGAAATGAAGCGATACTAAAATCCTTTTTTTTCAAAGCAGCACACATTTCATAGTTTTTCTTGATAGATTACTGAAAATATTTAAATGTATAATTTTATAATTTGGGGGATCTGACAGGAGAGAAATGAGGAGAAAGAGAAGGAAAATAAATTGAACTTGGTGTGCTGCAGTTATTAGTCAGTACCTCGTATCCTCTTGCCTCCCTAATTAGAGATATTGTCATTACCAGAACTGTTTTTTTTTTAATCATCTAATCAATAAATCCAGAGTGTTTCAGCATTAAAGTATTGGCATAATTTAGGAGAGACCTAACACTGTAAATTAGTTTATGCTTTTTTTCTTTCTTTCTTTTATTTTTTTTAATTTTTTACCAATATTAAAAGATTTCTGTGGCTTCTGTGCCTTGATAGTTTCATTCAGACTCTCTCCTCTCAGCAAGAATCAAACTTCTAATTCTTGGCTGTGTTACTGGGTCATGTTACCCATTGGGCATCTCTTTCCCCTCTCACCCCCATCTCCTCCACCCTATTGTGCTGAATGATGATGGCCGCTCTGGCCGGTAGGTGAGAGAGGAGGTTGGGAGTGGGGGTCTCGGCTCGGCTGGTCAGCAGGATTTGTAGTGCCCCCCCTCCGCCTGTGAGTGTCAGCAGAGAGCAGGCGGCGTGTCTGGCTCGATTAGGTTTCCTACCTATCTTCCCACTGTGTCAGACAGAGGAGGAAGGCAGCAGAGAGGGGGAGAGCAGCGGGAAGTTGCCCAGAGGAAAGGCAGGACAACAGAGGAAGCAGGAAAAATACATCTTTTTATCCCTGCTCTCTCCGTCAAAAGCCCTGTACAGTTTCCTCTTTCTGCACGCCTCTCATTCTCCTGGTTTCAGCTCCTCCCTCCTTCCCTGCCTTTCTCACTTTGTCCTGCTCTCACCCAAACCCCTAATCCCCCTCCTTTTACCCCACACTCATTCCTTAATCTTGAAGCTCTTCTTCTCTACCAGCCCTTTATCAATTGTTCTCCCTGTACCTCTCTGTTACTCACCTCCTCCCTCTTCTTTCTGTCTATCACATCTGAACATGCCACCTCTCAGCATAACCCCTTTACACACTCCAGATGACTGCAGCACACCTTATTTTTTTCTCCATCTTTTTTCCAGCATTTTTTTTTTGCTTTGTTTTTGTTGCTCCGTTTGTTGTCTTTGCCATCATCTACGCATCCTCTTTTGCGCCACATCACCACCTCTTCGTCGTTCCTGGCCTCGTCTTTGAATGCGTTGCTGCTCCGTCCACTCGTCTGCCTGACTCAGATGTTTCCATCACAGTTAATGTCAGAATAAATTAATTAGGACTCATTTCTAAACTGTTTTTTCTTTGTTGGGAGAACTACAATGTGGTTGTCAGAAAGCATTTGCCAATTTTTTTTTTTCAACCCCAAGAAAGCTCACACCAATTTTAGTCACCCTGTCATTTTGTTGGATGTGATCAATTTTCTGTGATTTGGTCATTTTCAGCTCATCTCTGTTGTGTGAGGGTTCGGCTGTGTTGCCATGTATAGCTCGACATTTCCAGCCTTTCTCTCAGGGCCAAATGACGAATATGAAGTTTTCGCTTGTGGATGTTGGAGAATTATCATGGACAGATGTTTCCATTAACAATTACATAATGAAATGACAACATAATGAGTGTTTCTTTCTTCAGCTGAGAAGCTACTTTCAGTTTCACAGTTAAAGTCTTTTTTTTTCTTGTAGTGAGAGCGGGCTGTAATTTCACCACACAATGTTTCACAAACAGTCTTTCCGTGCCACCTCAGCACTGCTCATATTATTCAGATAACAAGAAAGCTTCTGTCATGTTCTACAAAACAGGATGTGTTTTCTTAATCTGTCAATGGCTCCGGCCCCTGAAAGACTTCATTTTGGCTTTTGGCTGAGCAATGAAAGGCTCACAAACATCAATATGGCTGAGCAGGATAAGAAGAAAGAGCCATATTCCTGGTGTGTATCACTTTCCACACCCCCCCAATATCCTCACCCTATTTGTATGGTGCAGATATTGGGTCTCAAGCGAGAAATCAGGATTGCGTTCTCGCAGAATGGCAGCATCCATCTGTTGAGCTGGAATAGGAATGTTATACGGAACCAATGCATCCGGACTGGCCTGGACATCTTGACAATACAACTTCACACTTTTTTTCTTCTCTCCCTCTCCGTCTCTCTATGTCTCTCTCTCTCTCTCTCTCTCAATAAGTTACTCGCCCTCCATCTCCATCACAACCACCCCGGCGTGGAGGAAGAGGTTTGGATTAGGCCTAAACACACAATCATGTCGGCTAAGCCATGACTGCCTGCTGATCACTATGGGTCCACCATGGAAATAAAGTCTGTGAAGAGAAGAAAGAGGGAAAGAGAGAAAAAAAAACAACAACAACAAGAAGGAAATCCAGTCCACTTCATACGCCTCTCACTTCCATTCTCTTTGTGCGTTTAACGTGTGAAAACGGATTGCTGAAAGGATGTCAAGAAGCAAGAAGAAATAGATAGGAGGCGAAAGACAGTTATCCTTGCTTTCCCCGCGCCGGTCACACTACAATGTGCATGGTTGATAACTAATTCAAAAAAACATGCATGAGCTGGATTTATCTTTTCAAATCACTGGTACGTCTGAATGCGATTTAAAGGCTGTTTTTATGCAGCTGCCTGTGGCTGATCAATGCTGTTCCTCTTGTCATGCTGTGGGTCCATCACATTGGTATACAGCCTTTCAACACTGGGCGAAGGGACCATTTTGCATTGTCTATGGAGAACATTTGGTTTTCAGAGTATGATGTATATGGATGGGGCTTGGGACTGTATTGTAACTGTCAGTGCAGAGAAGAGAACAGCCTCGGCACTGCAGACAGCGATTTCACCGATGTGCAGTCGTTGCTTTTGCCTCCTGCCTTTCATTCTCTCTTGCCCCCCCCCCTCCCGCCTTCCCAGTCCTCGCTCATCCTATTTTCAGCCTTTCATTTTTTACACAAGGGGAAAATGAGGAAGAACAAAACCAACATATGAAAACTAAAACATGACAGAGAGGGGAGGGGATGGTGAGGGAGGGGAGGAGTAACAGAGGAAGGAGAGGCAATCTCAGAAAACAAGAGGGCTTTCAAAAGTAAGGGATGAAAGCTAGTCAGGCTGTTATTTTTGAAAAATGATCCTTGTGTAGTGCTCCTCTTAAGAGCCAGGTACATATTATTTTATCTTCCTGAGGAGACTCAGCGAGGTGTTTCAACACACACGCACACACACACAAATAAAAAAAAAACCTCAGTGATGCTTTCTTTAAAGTTGCACAATTTATTGTCTTTAATGGGATGCCCGACAGGTGTGTTTTGAATCGCTTATCGGCTTTGGCGTGAAATGTTTCTCAAATTCTCAATTTTCAGATGCGCTTGCATTTTGACAACCAATTATTTTAAAAAAAGTTTTTTTATACGTCAAATGTATGCACCAGTCCAAACTGGCAGAGTGCCCCCACGTTACAGGCAAAAAATGCACACTTCCCCTCGCTAACACGCACTGCTCCTCTGTCCTTAATAGAGGCCGGTGCTGGCTGACACCTGAATTAGAGTGAAGCTGGCGTCCGCACAGAGTCATTTCGAGCTCCCACTTTGACCCTCAAAGCCAGGGATCCCACAGAGGCGCGTGATTTGATGCGAGGGGATGTTGGACTAGTGGACTGAGAGCCCTGAAAACATTTAAATGTCTCTTGGTTGCGGCTGGATCTGAGGATGTTGGTGCTCAGCGATAGTTAGGGCCTCTGCTCGCTGCTGCTGCTGCTGAGCCTCTGGGGCAGGCGTATGTTGAAAAACGCAAAGAAAAGCCATGAAGTTTTATGAATATTGATGTTTTAATTTGTGTTTTATATCATATAAAACATTTTCGCCTCTGTAGAAACTTTCAAAGGCTCTTTGGGTGTGAGCATTATGAGGCATATCCTTCATCATTACAGCAGCACAGATGTTTCTGCTGGAATATGTGGTGGTATGTGTGTGTGTACGCGTTCAACATGTGTCTCCTGTATCAATAGGTTAATAGCTGAGATGTCAGTTTCAGTGACTCGCTGATTAGTTGTGTGTGTTCACTAATCCACACTGGGGCGGGGAACTGTTGGCTTTCCCATTGATTTTAGCGTGGTGAGTAGGCAGAAGATAGAGAGAGGGGAGATCTATTGATTGACCCCAAATTAGCCCCCCTACCACAAACCGCCAAGCCGTTCTGCTGTTTCCCGCACTCAGCAGCAGCTCCCTCATTGGGCGCCCGCGCTGACAAACATTCAGTGCGATTGGACGCTTCGACGGGGGGCGCAATGTCCTCTCTTTTGATGTCGCTTGATTTGGAAGTGTTGGCTGTTCGTGACTCCAGCTGTTGCTTGATTGGCTGTCTTGGTGAGGATGAGTGCTGCGCTGTTCTGTGTCTGATCACAGGGAGCGGCTCGGTTTTGGAGCCTTTGATGAAGCAAATAGTACCACTTCCAGAGGGAGGGTATTACTTTTTGTGTTTCTGATCACAAACTGTGACCTTATTTGTAAACCTCAGCTCTCTTTTCTATGGAATATTTAAACAAAAAAAGAGTGGATTAAAAGAAAAAAAATCCAATTCTGCCCCGCCATCCACATCCGTCAACTTTCCCTTTTCTCCTCTGTTGTCCTTCATGACTCCCAACTGGTTCTTTATCACCATTTGTGTCTCTCACTCCCCGTCTTTCTCCGCCTCTCCCTCCAATCCCTCTTTCCTTGAGTCTAAGCTTTGAGCGCTCTCTCCTGAGCCTTTCCTTCCCATATATCACTTCATCTCATCCCTCTGTGTCTCCCTGATATTCCTCTTTAGGCCTCTGTCACTCTCTCCCTTGCTCCCCCCCCCTGTGTCTATGTAAGCAAGAGGAGGTTGTTAAACATTTTTCTTCCCTCTTAATTGTTTTGACTGGGCCGATTGGCATCCCGATTAGGCCCATTGATTTCCTGGCGCTAAGTGCATTGATTTTTAAATTTCTTATTGATCCCCGCTCTAAATCTCCTGCACGCTTACTCACACAGTCTCACCGTTCGCAGGGGCAGAGATGGAGGAAAGGATTGAGACAAGAAGGAAGGTAGAGGAGAGAGGGAAGAGGGAAAGGGGGAGAGACTGGTGTTAGGTAAATACACTGACCGGTGACAGCGTAGTGAATTAACAGAGTGAGAGACAAAGAGCAGGAGGTGAGGAGGCGAAACCAGAGTTATGAGCTTTAAGGGGAAGTCGAGTTAAATAAAACACACACGTACACACACAATACGGGTGTATACATGCAGTGTAGAAACAAAAGGCGCAAGAAAACACGGATAGCTCCGCAATCAAACTATTTTTAAAGCATTAAAGCGTTTCTACACAGCGTAATGGGGATTTTAAATCAATTTATCTTTAGCACCTCCTGTCAAAAATCTATGAAATGTAAAGGGAATCAATAATTCTGTAATTATAACAAGCGTCAGGAACGACTGGCAGTAACGACTGCCAGCCTGGTAGCCGCCTGGATGGAACATGTTCATCTGTGAAGAATGAGTCACTTTATGGGTGAACAAAGGTTTATGAGGGATAGACAGATATTGGAAATGTCAGAGATGGAATGGAGTGTTTTGTCTTTGCCTTGCTATTTCACACGGTCTGCAGAGCCTACTGGAGACGTGTGTGTGTTATTTCTGGCTTATGACTGTGTTAGGTTTTAGAGGCCCGCTGGACTCCGAATCTTACATGCCCACTGGTGTTTCTCTGAAGGTGGTGGACCTAATTGGCTGTATCCGAGTCTCTGTGTGCGTGCGTGTGTCTGCGCTCACACGCACGCTTGAATGTGTGTGCGAGGGCTCGATGTGAAGTAAACGATGAATTCTTCCGGCGCATGCTCGATAACATGTATGTGTTTGTATATTTGTGTGTGTCTGCGCGCGCGTGTGTGTGTTTGACCTTTTCTTGGCTTAAGTGTTGAAGCTCAAATTCAGACATTCAGTTGATAGCATTTTCTTTTTATAGCCTCTGTACTTGACCAAATTGTGCTAACCTTTTCTAAAGTCATTTGCTGCTTTTCTGTCTCAGCGTGCAGTTGAGTGCCTTGCACAGCACACAATATATGGACCATATGTAGCATTACTGCGTTGCAATTACAATTTACTCTGCGTTGATCCACTTAAGATAAGTGCTTTCAAAAGGCAAGCAAACTATTGTCAGCAACAGTGGGAGAAAAACTTCAATATCACGACTGTTGTCAAGATGATGTAATGCCGCTCCGCAGTGGCATTAAACGCAGGATGTTTTAAAGAGTGCGCTTTAATAGCTGTGTTATTATGATGGTAAAGGCGGCAGTGACAGTTTTGATTAACCATTCTGTGTTTACATTTTCTGTCTGCAGTTTGCATCTGCAGAAAATGTAAAATAACAGATTTCAGGGTTGAGAGGAGTGAGTGCTGGCTAAACAATGGGAGATAAAGTGTTTAAAATGCATACCCTGGGCTGAACCGCTGTTTGCTTTGTAGTTATGGGGCCTATGTTTGCCCTGATGATAGGGATAGGGATGGCCTGACAGCACACATGGTCTCTCCCTCTCTCTCTCTCTCTC
>NW_005187446.1:453984-470971 GCF_000239375.1 Pundamilia nyererei | reverse complement strand
CACACACACACACACACACACACACACACACACACACACACACACACAGAGGCTATTTTAAAAATATTCGGATACATTAATATGTGGCTTTCCTTGTTTTAGATTACGCATGTACAAACACACGCGGAGGCACCCGTGGACAATAAGACTCAAAGCGCCTGATGGTCACTGCTACTGACTTCTCTTTTAGATGAGAAGTAGGAACCTGCGGACTCAGCACACAAAACCACATCAAACACACACAATGTGTCCCTCTCAGCACACATACACATATATGATCAGGGCAGATTCTCGCATAAGGTGTTGCACTCACACACGCACACACAAGCGCTGACGCTGTCCTTGCACACACACCTCTCACACAATCAGCCAGACGGACCGACACCACTTCGTCCAACACACACTCAAAACATAACCTTGACCCGTCGTACTCCCAGCCTGCAGTCTCATACATACTTCATCCGTTCACTGGGGGATGACACACACACACACACACACGACTTTTCTGCACACACTAATCACACGGGGCCTGAAAAATGCAAACTCATACCAGAGGTTTGTGGAAAAAGACAACAGCTCCAACTTTATACCTGATGGAGTTTTTGAATTGATAGGACTTTGAATATTTCTTCTTGGTAAACAGTGAAACGTGGCAGAAAGTCTCAAACTCAAAGCTACTCAGCTCATAAGGAAATAAAACTGAGGATGGGATTGTTTCATTTTTTTTCTCGGAGACTGATAAAATTATTAATCGATTATCTAAATTGGTGCCAATTAATTTTCTGCCCACTGACTAACTGATTGATCAAGCGGTCGTCGCAGCTCCGCTAATGAATTTCAGATTTATCTCTCACAAATTGGGACTCTGGCTCCTCGTGTTCATCCAAATGCGTCTATAAAATTAGAGCAGATACAGGCCTACTCAGTGATGAATTTCACTGTCAAAGACAAATTCGAAATAAATCTCTCACTGTGGACTTCGAGCGTGTGTCGCACTCTGATAATTTCCACAATATCCTCTGCAGCCCCCAGGGGCAGATTTTTTTTCCTGTTTTTTCTCTCTCCATCCTCTCCTGTTTGTTTCTATCCCTGTAAAATGCTGGTTGCTTTACTGAAATACTGCAGTGCTTTATCTGCCCTCTTTTTCCTCCCTTTAGTCCACTCTCCCTCCTTTTTTTTTTTCTTTTTTCCTCCCTTCTCTAACCTCCCCATCCCGCAACCCAGCCCTTTAGTTGTTGTTGAAGATGGTGGGGGGTGGAGAGGGTAAGTGTAAGGGTGGGGTAATGGGTGAGGCAGATAGGGGAGGGGGTGGGAGCAGAAGCAGTCGAGACCCAATGACGTGGGTGCGACATGTAACCGTGGCGCAGGAGAGGAAATCAATACATGAAAGGATGAGGAGCACTGGGGTGGATTACCGTCTGGGGCCCTGGCTACTGGAGGGATGCAGGGAGATGGAGGGGGTGTAGATGAGGCCTGGGGGGTTGGATTGTGTGTGTGTGTGTGTGTCTGTGTGTGGAGAAGAAGGAGGGGTGGAGAGGGCGAGAGGCCAGATTGTCCAGTCCCCTCTCTCCTGTATCCCCTCCCCTGACCAAGCACTGCTTGAATCTTGACCCATCCCATCAACCCTCCCTTGGCTTCTAAACACCGCTCAGTGCCGGTAGGCTGCCAAAGATGGACCTTCAGCTCTCCACACACGCTCATACACACATGCAGGTGCAGTGGACTCTATAATGTGGAGTGAATACATTGCAGCCACTGTGTGTTAACTCTGCCGATAACCCTACACTATCTGTGTGGGGCATAATCGGCTGATATTACCAGTGTAAATTAAAGAGCCCCAGCGAGGCTGTGTGTGTGTGTGTGCGCGCACGCGTGTGTGTGTGTATACGTTTATGTGCCTGTGTGCATGTAAGTTTTCAGCAGGGGGCTTCCACAGCCCTGCCACAAACCCAGATAATAAATATCTATTATAAATATCATTATTATTGGGCCAATCTCCACCAATAACTGAGCCTCTGTGAAAGATGGCATGAGGGACCGAGCTGGATATTGGCAATATATCAGCATTGATTATTGAGAGTGCTGACAGAGAGAGGGAGGCAAAGTTAATAAAAACTAATAAAAAAGACAAGGAATACAGAAAGAACACGGGCTTTAGCTGGATCAGCTGCTTGTTCGCTCGAGGAAAGCGAGAACGGAAGGCGGAGGGCTGGAGATTGTGGTGTACAGTCATCGTTTGTGTGAGGCTGTGTGTATTTTCTGCTTCAACATACGTGTATCTGTGTACGTGAGCGTGCGTGTGAAGTTTTACCATTCTCATTTGGGAATTTTTTTCGTGTGTGTGACTTTGACTTGTGCACACACACAGCTCACTACTTCTTCTTCTTCCACACCTGTATGTGTGTATCTTCTTGGATTGATTGAATCTTGGTTGGATGTGAACTCTACAGTTAGGATCCAAAGCCTGCACCACATCTTGCCTTCCCACACACTGGCACTTACCAAGATCCACAAACAGTACCTGCCCACCCACTCGCCAACACACGCACTGACAAAGACACCAAGAAAACAAACCTCATAAAAGCCCATGCATCATATCCATATTATCTTGACAAATCTATACATCATGTCAGAGCATGGCATTATGTGAATATTACATTTTGCCATCTGTTATTGATGTGTGTGTGCACGGAGAGGATATGAGAGGAGTGTGTTGACGCCTCGCGCTGCCCGGATGAGCCGGGACAAGGCGACAGTGAGAGAGAGAGAGAGCGTTGTCCATTCTAATAGGGCCTTGTTAGGCCGCTGACAGAGCCAGTAACGCCACCGTTGGCCTCCTATTGATTCCCAACCGACGCAGTTATTGATGAGTGAGAATTTAATTCGACCAGCTCGTTTGTCAACATGACATCACCATTTAACTACGACCGTGACATGGCCGCAAACACCCTCGGATGAGCCGGGGTCACACACGCGGAGCGGCGCGTGAGGACAAACACACACACATCCCGCCTGATCAGTACGAACCGTTTCACCGAGGAAAAGGGTTTGGAGGTTTTTTTGTGGTTAGAACTTTTCTTCTGCTTCATCATTTATAATAAAAACTAAAAAAATCATGTTCAATATTCAAACTCTGTTTCTAGCCAGTCAAATCAATCATTCAAAATGAAGAACAGGCAATTACCAAGAGTGCAATAAACAATATGACTAATGAATGGTCCGTGTTGTGACTAATGTGTAGCCTAAGGATACTTTGGCTTTTTCTGATTGGACACATTTTTCATGCCACATCCTGACCTACAGCACATGACACAGAAAACATTTTGTGGAGAGAAATTGAACAAATTGCTTTCTATGAATAAATCTGCTTGTGACTACTGTAGGTGGGGAAAACTACGTAAGCCAGAGTATCAGCTGCAAACAAACTGATTTGTGTTAAAGAAAAAACGCTGAAAGCAAAAAGAACTTCAAATAGTATATTTTTTATTTTCTTCATTTGATCTATTAGTTTGATATTTTGTCTTTTTATTGGAGATGTTGTCTAACTGAATCCAATAATATGTAATAAGTTTTGAAAAGAGTGATTCAGGAGTTGTTTTTAAATATTTCACTCATTAAATAATTGTGGGGAGTAGCTGTGATGAACAGAGAAGTGTGTTTACCTATTAACAGTGTGTTTTCTCCATTAGCAGTAGCTTATAAATTTATTTGACGACATATATCAATATTGTGGCATCATAACGAGTTCATATTTGTATATGATTTTTAGCAAATGTAATAAATTCTAAAAGTACAGCGCAGACATTATGTAATGCAGAAAAACCTGCAAATCCAGTGCAGGACACTGCAAGCAGAAGTCTCATTTATTTTGTAATTTAAAGGGAAGAAAAACTTTCTGGAAGATGTGAAGCACACAAATTACAAAAGATACACATTTATACTTTTTTTGGTTATTAAAAAGAATCATTCGGCAGTTAAATCTCAATCCCTAAACTTTATTTTTAGTTCCTGCTTTCCAGTATTACATCCATTACAGTATTTGTTATTTGTCCCTGAAAAAAATAGAAGCAAAGCAAGAGAGAGCGAGAGAGACAATTTTGGAAGAGCATTTTTCAATACAGCAGGGCAAAGATACAGCCCAGAAAACAATGGAACCAGCTATATATCTCTGTATGGATTGGGAGGCTTGATAGGGAGGGAGGTGGACAATCAGGACCATGGGCCTTCAATGAAAGCGGTCCAGCAGGGGTTATTGGCTGGAGCAGCCCCTCAGGGGAGCTCGCTCTCCCTATCTGTTTCTCTCTCTTTGGGGTTGTGGGTCTCACCACGTCCCTTGGGGACTGAAACTGTAGAGCCCACCTCGCTGCGGGGGCCCTATAGGCACCAAGCAAGAAACACACGGAGGGGGCGGTTTGCAGAATTCAGGTGGTCAGTCCCAGACAGATGGCCAGGTAGCGAAGCCTCTGTATTCTGTGCTTATTTTACCTGTCAAACAGTTTGCACCTGTGCAGACATGATGAGGGAAAATAACTTTAATAGAGGGAAAAATCGAAATTCTGCACATGCCTGAATTTGTGTGAAAGACGGTCAGTGAGAGGACATGAGAGTTTGTTTCTTCCCTTTAAAGTTTCAGCGTCTGCTGCAGAATAAGGAGATCGGCTCATCTGAATACCTGAAATCCACGCAGGTGTTTTGACGGCGGTGTGTTTTTATGTGTGACTGCCTCATTGATAGTTTTCTGTGTCTTTGTGGCCGCGTCAGGAGGAAGAAAAAGAAGAGTTTGGTAAGAAGAGCGCATGGAGGACAAATGGATGGATGCTGTATGTGTTAGCACCCCTCCTCCTCCCTCCTCACCCCCTCATCCACCTCACCCCTCCAACACCATCTTATTTTCCCCTCCTTCAATCTCACACACCCTCCCTCCATCCCTCTCTTCCACAGACGCGCACAACCACACTACATTCTACAAGAAATAATTGCTTTTGTCTGGAAGGAGTGCGGGGAGGAGGGAAAGGGGGCGCGCATGGCTCCCTTTGTGGAGAGAAGGGGGTCTTTGAAGGACAACTAGTCACTTCGCCCTTCCCTCCTTCTTTCCTCCTCTCTCTTCTTGCTGCCTCACCTCCCATCTCCTCCTTCCCTCTTATTACCCTGCCACCTTACTCCTCTTTCTCAGTTTTCCACTTTTCTACTTCTCCCCTTCCTCCTTTCCTTACTCCCCGTGTCTCCCGTTCTTCTCTCTCTTCCCTCTCCTCCTCTCCCTCAGTGGATCTGCGGATGTCATCTGTCATATGTGAAGCAGAGGGAGAAGGACAATAAAACCAGGTTGTCTACTACAGAGGATGACACATTTTTCATAATTAGGAATATGCCAGTTTTAGTGTGCGGCTCACATTTCTTGGCAATATGGCTGTCTGCTGATGACTGAGTAAATGACAAGTCTGGTGATGATGGGAAAGTAATTTATTGCACGTGCAGTTTCCATTAAAACGGGCCTAATCGCCCACAGCATTAAGTGAGCAGGCATAAACAGTCCTGCGGGATGAGGCTCTCAGGCCCAACAGGAGCAAGAGCTCGTTCATTCCTATCGATTTGCCCGTATTGACTGCAATGTTTAACGTATAGATTTTTCTATTTAAAAATCCATATCGACAATAATCTGGCGTGTAAGCGTGCGGCGTTGACTGATGTTGGCCTGTAATTGACAGCATGTAACATGTCGGGAGCCCGGGAGTGGGAGAGGGCAGAAGGGAGGCCGGCATGCGTGGAAGAAGGGCTTCTGGTGATCACCTTTGTAATGGAGGAGCTCGTCCCCTGACACCTGGGCTCTCTTGTTCTTTATTTTTATTGTTGCTCTTGTTGTTGTCATTTGTATCCTGCCTGCAAACTCAAATGCAAGCACTTATGCATGCACATGCTGCTCTTATCTCACTGAGTTTATAGCCTGCACTGTGTTTTCAGTCTGCTTGATATTTTCTCATGCCTGGAACAGCAGTGGTCGCTCTTGTCTTTCTGTCTATCTGAATAATGATAGACCCTACTCCGCTCGGGAGGGCTTATTAAACGCAGCAGTGATGAGATGACTTAATTGCGTGCATGCTGGGTATCCTGGCAGGTATTAGCACTAAGCACCTATAGGCATCCATGGATTCTCTTCATCCCTACCCAAGGAGGCCAGCAGTAATGCACTGATCACCATTGGCATCATTATAGCCGGTATTATTAAGAGGGGGGAAAAAATCCAGAAATCAATACAGGATACCTTTTGCAGCGGTAGTGAAAACGAGGGAGATGGGGTGGTTGGTGGGGGTGGCGGTGGTGGGTGGGTGGGAGGCAGGAGGGAGGGATTGAGGGATGGAGGGAGGTGCGGGGGTGGGGTGGTGGTGATGTGTGAGTAGTAGCGGGTCCTCTCTCGCCTCAATGTTGCGGCCAGCCTAGTGGCAGATCGCTACAATCCTGGAGGGAGCCGGGTCGAATGAGCTGTTGGGGTTCCCAAATAATATCGGGGACAAACAGACAGACAAAAACAGACACACAGACGGATGGACGGAGATAGGCAAGTGTTCCGATAAAACGCGACACCATAATTCGGATTTCAGTAGATACGCTTTCTTATTTCCGTTTGGGTTTTTTTTTCGGTTTTTAGTCTGATTTTTTTTGTTATTTATTTACCCGCTGTATTTATTTATTTGTTTATCTATCGATTGATTGCGTTTTAATTACTGCCTTGTGACAGAGAGCGAGGGAGGAGGAGCGTCAGGGCCAAGCGCGCGCGCGCGTTGTGTTTGTGTGTATATGTGTGTGTGCGCGTGTGTGTTTGTGTCCGTTCAGCCTTTTTTTGTCCCACTTGTTTATTTGGAAGCCTTTAATGAAGCTGTTTTAATTTAAAGAAGAAGAAGAAAACGCGCGAGCCGCCGCTTTTTGCCCACGCGGATGAATGTCTTACATGTAGCCTTCATGCAAAGGGAAGAAGAGAAGGAGCGCGTGCAGCTAGAGACCAAATACAGTATAGACCAAACCAAATAGTGCAGAAATCCAAATAAGACTTTCTAACTCTGCTGGCCTTGTTTTTTCACTGTCGAGCGCGTTGTTATGCGTCCTTGTTGTGCTGTTTTAAACTGCAAAGCGAATACCAAAGCCAAGCCCGGCCGGTGATGCTACAGGAATAGGCTAGCGACTGTTCTCATGCCTCCTCACACCTACAGGAAACGTTAACTGGTGAGGAGCGAGAGAGGAGTGTGAGGGGATAAAATAAGCTCCCGGGCCTCTATGTTTACTCAAGGAAAACGATATAGCGGAGCAAAGGTAACAGAGAGACGCAGGTGCATCGACGACAGACAGGTGACACGCAGACTTGTGTGTTTTTATTATTATTATCAAAGCTTACTTACAATAGGCCTGCAATTGTAACACAACTTTTCCTGTAGCCTGTAGAAGTGAGCTCTGATCTCCGTTCTGTCCGTCTGTGTGTTGGTCTGGACTGTAAGATAACTGCTTCACTCAAGGGACCATCCTACATAAATATATATATATATATATCTAAATATAAATACTATGTTCTATGCACATTTACACCAAAACAAAAGCCGAGCACCAGTCTACAGATGTAAATAAAGTGCGCAGCTGGGGCTACATGTGTACACACCTAACGGCGAATGTTCTGAGCTCTCCATACCAAATATTGTCCAAAAGCTGTCTGCCAGAGAAACGGACGAAAGTGCAGGAGCTTCAGAGGACGACAGAGCTTGTTACAGTACATCTGACAGATTATTTGCATCAAAACAAGAAGCCGGAGGAAGATCATGTTTGTTCCTTTGCCGGTGCCGTTCGTGTTTCAGAGAGCTACCCCTGACCTCAACGCCTGGCGTCTCAAATCCCCTCTGGCTCTCCGCTCCAACTCCGGTAAGACATTTTTTCTCTTCTCCCTGCTACACCTCCTCCATGTCGGCCAAGCCGCGGAGACCCGCCCCGCCTGCCTCGCTCGGTGCCGATGCACTTGCAGCGGGCAGAGCTGGCGGCGCACACACCCACTTGCACACGCACACACACACACACACCTCGAGCTCCTTCTGAGGGCTTGAACACAGTCCTCCGCACTTGCGGGGCGGCTGTTAAAAATCAGAGAAGCTGTCCCGGGCGCTTTGCTTTGTCCAGACTGATTGAAAATGAATTGCGTAAAATGTCCAGTTTCTTTTCGCTTTCCGTTCTGTGAAACGATGCGCCACTGCTCCACCCGTGTGTTGCTTAATTTCCACGACGCCCGTGTGTTCCTATTTCCGAGTAGGCTATTTTTTCTCTCCCCGTCTCCGTCACCGTCCTTCCCCTCTTCTCCACTGCCTGCGCCTGAGCCTGAGCCTCCGACTCTCCCCAACTAGACTCTCGGCAGGCAGGGAATATTCATGCCAACTTATCGATCCTGCGGAGATCGATTCCTGGGCCGGTGGAAGCAGAGAGAGGGGGAGATAGAAGGAGAGAGTAGGTGCACGGAGGAGTAACAACATACGAGAGGAGGCAATGGAAACGCTGTTTTCCACTCGTTTTTATTCCAAAGCCAACTGTTTAGTGTTTGTGGTTTATTCATATAGACTAAATAACTTGTTAGTGGGTCGACTTTGAGCTCGAAGAACCTTACTGATTCTCCTGACTCAGATTTTGCTCAGACTTCCATCCAGCTTAGCTGGCAATGATCGCATCTTTGTAAACACCACTAGAAATGGACTTGGAGTGATTGCATCTCTCTGTCCCATTGCTTGGGCTGCTCCACGGTTGAGAGCAGACTAGCAGAGGGAGTGTGGAGTCAGGGAAAGGGGGGTGGGGGTGGGGGGGACGCCGTCTGCGTTTCATCTGCGCTGAAGTGGAAGAAAAGGATGCATGGTGGGAGCAGCCAGTCCGGCTTCAGTGTGTTGCTGTGAGAAACCTCTTGCTCAGTCTAGCATCCACTGTTTCTAAGACATGCAACAGCTACTTAGCTCTTTACTGGCTTAACATCTTTGCTTGCCCTGCAGTCCTGCGAGGATTGTATTGTTTTGGGAAGTGATGCAAAAGGAGGAAAATTAGGTGAAACATTAGTCATTAACTATTGCATACACATAGACAAACTTGTGTGAAAAGCTGGGTTAAATGTGTCTCATGTGCACCTTGGCCAGTGGGTGAGCTCTTACAGGCCCAGTCCCCTGCGCTCCCCTCATTTCCAGATCAGTTCAAGCCCATTTGATTTGTGAGGCGCCAGGCTTCACCCTTTACTCCACATACTCAGTCAACGGTGCACAGTGTGTGACAGTGAAGGGATAGGTGATAGAGGGGGAGAGAAAAAGAGCGTAGAGGGATGAAAGGGACCTGTTACCTGCCATATCTCTAGAGAGATACATAGAGAAGAGAGGGGAGAGCGGTTGGATGGTGGAAGTGGCAAAGGAGAGAGGGACTGGGGAGGAGGAGTTTTTTCGGTCTCCGCACGTTGAAAAATGGCGAATGTCACAACGAGATAAAAAAAAAATGTGGAAAGAGAGCGAGAGAGAAGTGGGTGAAAGTACGAACAGATGACAAAGTGAAAAACGAGGAGGGAGAGGAAAACCCAGTTTGAGCTCGAGAGGTGAGAGTAAACCGAGGATGAGCCATTATGTTGCAGTGTCCCAGGCCAGGGCCGGCATCTGAATAAGCAGGCAATCTGATGGGATGTGTACACAGGCTGCTGAATTCCTTAGATGGCAGGATAACGTGATTCACAGTCCTCTGCTGATTTTATTCCAGGTTGATAACATAGCGCGAGGTGCTGTCCTTTCTGAACTCAGAGGGTTTGTTGCCAGGGGAGCGCTGGGTCACTTCAGCATCTGAGGTCTAAAGCAGGAGTTGCTTCTTCACCGTATATCAGCAAACAACAGGAATGATTTAATCTGAAAGTATTAAAGATGTCTTGATGCATGCTCAATCATCCAGGTAAGGAAATCCCAAAAAGTTGATTCTGTTTACTCATCCAAGTGATGAGAGTGACGAATGCCTCTCACACTGAAAACGCCACATCCATATGTACAGAATCAACTTTTTGGGATATTAAAGATGCTAGGATTGAGTGGACACGCCCACAGAAGTGTGCTTTCACTTAGCCAACAAAGAGCCTTTAATACTGTTACACACACACACACACACACAGACGCACACAATGCTTTCTGGGTAGTTGTAGGGCTCTTGACTCAAGCTCTCAGTTAACTTGTCTCTTTGACTGGTGGCAGCTCCTTGACTCCTTTGCGTTAGAGCCTTTTGTGGGGTCAAAGGTCACGGCGGGAGTGTTTGACTCAGCCCCACCTGACCCTTTTTAGCCCCCTGTGTTTTGATTCTCTTTCATGTTACAACAGGCCTCGAGCACTCATGCACAACCCCTGTGGGGGCTCACACTCGCACACACAGACACACAGAGACACACACTCACTGTCATGAAACAGACAGACCATCATATACACTACCATAAAACAAGCACGTTAGGCTGTTTGCACCTGGACAGCAAGCTGCTGTAACTGATCCAGGTTTTGTTCTATTTTTAATGGCATTGTGTCTGTCGAGGTACAGGTCATGGCCACTGCTGTGTGAACTCTTTGTGTGTATACGTGTGTATGTGTAGTAAAGTGGTTTGTGAAGCCATCAGCATTAACTGGTATATGAAAGTTTAATGGGACATAGAGGAGAAACCGCAGGTTTCCCACACAGTGCAGGGCTTGGTATGATATGATATAATATGATATGATGGGACATCAAGAAGACTGGAGACTGCCTTTCTCTCTCTCTCACACACACACACACACACACCTGGATTCAGTTCATCTCAGCTATGCACCTTCTGTCACACACCATTAGCCACCATCTTCTACCATATACTCTCTAACTCTCTCTTTCACACACACACAAACACACACATGTGCACTTACAGTACGATCACACACGCTCCTCCGGTTTTAGCAGCTCGTGAGCTGTTTTAGTTCTGCCTCTGCATTTCAGACTGAGTAACATTTAACTATACACTTATTGATATTTGTTTTCCTCATAACATTTCCTGCCTGTGTACTGTAGGGCCGGTCTGATGTTATTATTTCCTTCAGTGTATTCCAATAAAATGTTCAGTCTTAATCCATTAATCAACATGTCCACAGCTCTGTGTCTGCGCTCGCTGCCAACTTTTAAGACATTTCTACATGTGTACAACGTCGCGCTGGCACGTCCTCGACTGCATGATGTAAGACCGTGCATGTGCTTACCCATTTGCTCTGTGTGTGACAGAGCGAGTGTGTGTGTGCAAGAGCATGAGCACACGTGCAAACTAGTGTGTGTAGATATAGATCGGTTTGTGGAGGGGAGCGTGCAAGTCGCAGTGTTAACATGATTGCAAATGACAAAATGTCAACCTGGGTTTGTTAGCAACATAATGGGGAATCAATAGACACGAGAAAGATGTCAATACTACATGCTTTATTGCATTAAGCTACCTCTCTCCTTCTCTGTAGCCCTCTCTCTCCTCTTCTTTTCCCTTTACCTCCCACTCTCTGCTCTCTGTCACAATACAATTCTCTCTCCTCTGCTCTCCTCTCCCCCTGGTAGTAGAATTAGATTGCAGTATATGAGCCAGCCACAGGGTTCTGAATGCTGCAGGCTGATGGCAAAATGCTCCAGGAGCTAATGGGCTGTTGGGCTCATCTATTTACGTATATTAAGCTCACATAGACGACCACAACAAAATCTGACAATGTGACGAGGCCCAAAGGAGGAGCAGCAGTGACGTCTTCTGTTTAACTGATGCATTTACGTAACGAGACAAACATACGAGTTATTGTAGGACACTTTTAAAATCATACACTCTGTAACTGTGTGTTATGGGTGACCTTTAAAATATATAGCACTGGGAATTAAGGCTTTTTCATGGTTTTGGATTAATCCAAGCAAATCCAGTCTATAAAGATTATTAGCAGGGTGCTGCTGTGTTATTTGTGTTACAGTGGGGTTTAATAATTCCTTTTAATCCTATTAACTGTTTACCTTTTTATTGGATTTGCTCAGGTGTGCATATGCGCCAGTAGGTTGTATTTATACAAAGCATGTGGATGTGTGTGTGTGTGTGTGCGCGCGCACTGATGTGTTTATATTACTTGAGACTAATGTAGTATTAATGCTGATGAGGTCCCTCAGCTCATTAGCAGCAGGGAGTGGTATTGAGTTTCTCCCGGGGAACAGGAGCGACCGGGACATACACACATCCGCTGTAAATTCTTAACAACCATTAGTGTATTGATAACCATTATCATGCACACATATATTTACACACACACCCACATTCACCAAACAATGACCTTTAAAGACATTGCTTTTAAATATGCATACTCCAGCACACAGGAGGACACACCACAAAAATCATGCAAACATATTCATCTGAACAGCACTTAGAGGCCATCCATTATTCTCCAATGTGTTCACAGAGACACGGACTCACACTCAGACAAATGATTTTGTGCAATTGGTCACCGTGTCCGCTGAAATACAGCCTAGCATTAGTCCTAACCAGGGGCTGGGTGAGCACGCCACTTAATCAGACCTGGAGGCCTTAATAACAGAGAGAACACACACAGAGAAGGATAGATGGAGTGTGTGTGTGTGTGTGTGTGTGTGTGTGTGTGTGTGTGTGTGTGCGTGTGCGTGTGCGTGTGCGTGTGCGTGAGAGAGAAAGCAGCTAATCAACACATCAGCGGGAATAAATACAAACCAGCTGATTCCATCCTAGATATTGATTTACACTTCTGTGTTTTCTAGTTGCCTCTCCTTATCACTCCTCCAATAGCACACAGGCAATGTACATACTGAGGACTCAGCCATACTTGACCTCTACATGGGGTACATCCTCCTCTGAGTATGTGTGGATGCTCAGTCAGTGGTGGCCTGGCTGTGATCAGCGTCGGAGTGGTCATCGCCACAAGCCGCCAATCAAACTAGGCAGTCAAAACGCGCCTCTGAACGTCTGCTGTCTATACACTTGATTACCTGATCTGGCAAGATTTTTCAAAGTGATTTATTCAGACATCAGAGTAAAATCTCTCTACATTCCCCTGCTTGCTGGGACACGAGTATGCTGTTTCTTTGTGGCGATGCGCGGGTTCCGTCTGGATACTTTATTTGCTGAGATGACATCGGTCTCATTTCTAAACCAACAATGCGTTTTTTACTGGCCGCTGTCTTTTTTGTTGTTCATTGCCGCCGGCTGTCACCTCTGCCACCCTGCTCATGTGCCAGTACATTTAGATAATAAAAAGACCAATAAAACCCAGAGGTTTGATTGGGTGTCTCCCCTTAGCCCAGCAGAGCTGACGACTAAATCAGGGGTCCTTCTCTCCATTTCATTTAGCTGATAAGATTTATGGTAATGAAGGGTTCCTATTAACCTCTGGGGTTCCACTGCTGTCCTTCAGACTGAGGGTGGATGGAGAGTGCTTACCGATCAGGATAAGGCTGCGAACATATCTGCTATAAGCAATGTCACATCATTGCAAAAGCATCCTCTGGAGTGTGCATGCACACACACACACACACACACACGCACACTCATGCATACACATACTCTTCAAGAGCACCTCAGCCCTTTAAGAGAGCTGAATGCATGTTTAATCTCTTTTCTGTCTTTATTACTTCTGAGCATTTTTGCTTTTCTTTATCCTCCCCACCATTCTGCTCTCCATCCTTTTCCCTGCAGGAGATTCTGTTCTGAAATTAATCTGTTGTACTCCCAACACCTCTTGTCCCTTTTAGCCCCCTGTGCAACATCTCTCTTTTAGAACTGCACAGTCACGTTTTTTTATTGTTTGCTGAAAATACTCCAGAATTACAAACAATTGTAACTAATGATTTTAAATTTTACATTAGATATACGGGGGGGGGGAATCTTAAACATCGTCTGGGTGTTGGTCATCTGTGACAGTTACTTTATTTTCTGTGGAAAGCAACAAACGAAAATACTTTCTTACACATACTGATAGCAGTTCGTCAGGGTGAAACGCTACACAAGTTTTAAGGGGGATGTTTCTCTGGAACACCCAACTGAACGAAAGTAAAATAAAATAAAACCACATTAAATGCACCCTCACAGGAAGTGGTTGCTTCTCTCTTCTACTACTCATTCTCTTTTCTCCATTGCCAGTTTCAACCTGCAGAGAACCTACCACTTGCACAGTTAGGGAAGGGGTCATCTAAACACAAGTAGGTAACTAAAATATGAGTAAATATAAGCTTAAAGATGAATTTGTATCCTGTTGACATGCAACATTAATATGGCTACCTATAATACATGTATACACTGCACATATATATATTTAAAATATGCCAAAGAGAAAAGAAAAAAACATTATATCGTTCTCCCCTATCTCTCCTGCTCTCCAGTCAGGACCTTATCATGTAAACCTATCTTCGCTACAACCGGTTAGCAGGTGATTCTGAACCACAGAAGAAAACGTCATCAAAACACCAACCGCACTCTGATTGATAGACCAGCTTTTACCAAAAATAAATACTTCAGCATGTGATTGACTGTCAAACACCAAAGGTATAACCTACCTTGCACATCATCCTGTTCTTTCTGTGAGCTTTAGCAGGCTTGGAGGGGAAATCAACAGGTATGGAGAAAAATGTGCCGTAAACCCACACAGAGACCTAATTTTGATTAATATTGGGCTTGACCAACAACTAATTGCTATTTATCAAAAGGAAAGGCACACTTTAGTTAAGCTAGCCAACTGTAGTGTTAACTAATTCAAATTTTAGTAAAGCTAACTAGCATGAACGCTAGCATGGTTTGGGTTATATTACTAGAGCGATGTAAATAAGACCATAGTTACTGCAAACTAATATCATCATTAAAAAATGTGTGTATTAATTCTTTAGCATGTAAATTCTGGTTGTATTTATTTTCAAACAGTTAAAGTTAAGATCAGGTGGAGTTTAGGTTGCGCTAACTAGTGTGGTTTGATATTAGGCTAGTTTAAGCTAGTTTATTTGATATAATTCGATCTGAGAATATTTAAAACTGTTGGATTTATATTAATATGCTTTAAATGTTTGCTAATAACTTATAGCACTGCGCTACACATTAATATTCTCCATTCAATTAACACATTTAGCACATTATTTATTATCTGCCTGCCTATTAAAATTGATCAAAAACCTACCTTTTAACATCTACAAACTGTTTTTGATTCAAATGGAGGGACAGGTGTATTTAAAAAAATAATCACACCTTGAAGCCCTAGTTTAACTCGCTTTATGAATAATATTTCTGTGATTTAGGTTCTTTAAGAGAATTATTTTCCTGTCTGAATGAGGAAATTTCATTTTGAACGACCTACAGTGTGTGTCACTAATTTCTACCTGCATCCACCGACAATATCAACTGGCTGTCGTTAAATGTTAGAAAGCAAAAAGGAAGGTAGGAGTGACAGAGGGAGGGCGCAACCCCTCCCTCATCTGTACAAGGGCTGCACCCCTCTGTCCCTTTGTCTGCTTGTAAAGGGGACAAGGGAGGAGGTGCAGAGCAGGGGGCGCAGGAGTGACTAAGTGACCTCTCGCTCCCCTTTCTTTTGACGCTTCCATGTTCTGTCCATTTTGTCGTGCACGTCCCTCTCCCTCCCTCCTCTTTCATCCTCTTTCGTTCCCCCTTTTTTCAGCCTGGTTAAGTCGCCATGGCTGTTGGCTTCATATGTCCTATTCTCTCCTTTTTTATACCCCCCTCTGTCTGTCTCCCTTCCCCTCCTCTCTGTCTCTCTCCCTCTCTGTTCTCACATCTTCGGCAACAGCAGCCTGGTTGCCAAAGTGTCTGTAGGACACATTAAGGCCCATAAAAGCCTAGTCTGCGGTCACACTCTTAACCACCAGTCAGAGGTAGTGTACAAAAGTGACTTTAAATGAGTCTGTGATTACCCTGGAACATGGAGAGATACTGAAGTGGCCAAGAGAGTGCGAGACAAGGACGGAGCGTCTGAAAGGGGTAGAGAAAGCACAGCTTGAGGGTGTTTCTCGACTCTCTTAAAGAGAATTGAACAGAAATGAATATTTGTTTCTCTCTTAGCTAAGAACCAAAAAGACTACCTGAGTGGAACAAGCGATGACAAGTTGTAGTGGTAACCCAAATTTACTGGCCCCCCTCCTTCCCATACCTTTTACCACAAACTGCACGTCCCTCCCCTCCTCAACACCCCACTTCCTAATTGGCCACATGCTGCCATGAGTGACAAGTGTAATCATCAGTCAAATTATGATGGGAGGGGGTGTAGGAGGAAGACAGGAACAGCAGAAGGTGGCGGTGGAGGGGATTGAAAGGGCGCGCTTTGATCAGAGATAGAGAGGGGGTGAGTGGGCAAACAGACAGAGCTACATGGAAACCTGCTGTCCACACACCTGCTGCTTCATAGATGGGCAACATTAGCAGCCTCAGACCTCGATGGATTATTAAAAAAGGGGAAAAAAATCACAAGACAAGCAGTTCCTTAACCAAACTGTGCTTACAACGAAAATGCTGTTGAGCTTGAACTTGAATCTTTCTTGTATCTCCATTGCTTTAATTACAGTCGCAATACAGAATAGGGCAATAAAATCACCGGGTGTGGTAACGGCACGCTCTTTGATTTTCGCTTGGACACGTCAGGCCAGGTCCGTGTTATATTTGGACGTAATTTGTTACTGAGAGCAGATGTTAGCTTTCCAGCCAGCTAACAAGGTTTACAGTAATTAGGAGTGCTGATGAAGCGCTTTGATTCCCTGGCTGTGGCGGCCATCTCATTAGCGGCTAGCTAGCTAGTGCTGCAGCAGGCGCTCCAGTCACATCCTATTAGGCGGCTCAATGTACACTCTGAATTAAGACCAGGAGATTAAGTGGAGATGAAAACTGTTGGCGTATACAGACACACACTATTCAGACTGTTTTTTTAAAGACCAGAAAAGCCCATATATATATGTATATATATATATATATATA
>NW_005187446.1:439822-453532 GCF_000239375.1 Pundamilia nyererei | reverse complement strand
CTTTCTCTTCGACTCCTCGCCATTCATCAATACTCGCTCATCTCCTCTCCTCTTCTCCTCTCTCTCTGTCTCTCGTCGTCTTTTGTGTGATGGAGTGATTATTGAGGACGTGGCTCCTGTGTTTAACACTGGTTGATGAAGTCTGCCTTTGTCTGTCTGCTCTAACCTGTCGCAACCGGGACACTGCTTATAGCAAAATCAATACACAGAGTAGAAGAGAGAGGCTGGGCGAGGGAGGTAGAGATGATGGGGGAAAGAGGAGAGGGATTGCGAGGTGGCGGGTGGCGGGGTTGAAGGTAGATAAATGCACCGAGAGTGAGACTCAGGATGAAGCAGGAAGTCAGTGGAAAGAAAAAAGGAAGAGAAACATGGAAGAAAAATTAAATGCTCGACTCTTCCATTGCTCACTGTCCGAGTTTTAAACACGGCATTTGTATTTATGTTTGTCTTGCCTGTGCAAGGCCTTGACCAAGCGCCTGATTATATCACTTGTGGTGTGTGTGTGCAAGTGTTTTAAGTGTGTGTGTGAGTACGCTTGCCGAATGGGGCAACCCCTATCTGTGTGCGACTAGCTCTGTGTGTGTGTGTTGGACAGAGAGAGCTTCATTTGCTTCCACTCCCCAGAGTCAAAGCTGATGTCAAGAGAAGAGGGGAACAACAGAGGACTGAGGAGGAGAGAAGGATGGATGGGGAGAAGGAGAGGTATAGGGAGTGTAGAGGGTGGGGGTTTGGGTGGAGGGGCAGTTGTGTGAGAGAGGCACAGCTGGGAAATGAGAAATGCAAACCCCCCCCCCCCCCCCCCTCCTTCTCCCTCTCCGTACCACCACCTTACACTCACACATATGGCACACACATACAGACACACACGATCCCCATCTCTTTATCCTCCCCTCAGGAAAGATGGGGTGGAGGTAGTGGTGGTGTTGGAGGAAGGAGGGGGGGGGAGTGAAGGAAAGGGAGAGGCAGGGGAAATAGGAAGAGATGGAGAAGGGGACAGATAGGGGCATTAAAATTCATGGTCCCTTTTTTTTTATTTTCCCTGCTGAAAATCAATAGTGTTTACTATGAATGAGTGGAACAGTGGACAACAGTGGTGCCGGGGGGACAGAGAGACAGAGAGGAGGAGGAGGAGGAAGAAAAGAGTAAGGGTGGGAGAGGTAAAGACGTGGAAGGGGAGACTTTATTGCGATAGGCAGAAGCACCGGAGGCCAAGGTTAAAGACCAGCAGGGGCAGCGAGACAGAAAAAGAGAGAAGCACAAAGTAAATTCAGTTGTCTTCTAAAACAGACATACTGCCTTGTAAAATGCATATTTATTGTTCTCCTTCATAATAATGTAATGTAATGCAAACCCTTACAGTCCCCGCACCAGCATTAGATGTTTGGCTGGCTTTACTTGTCTACCTTTCCATTCCTCATTCCTCGCTTCAGCTCACTCTACCTTTCAAAGAACTGTGTGTGTGTTAATTGGCAGCCCACAAACACCACTGACATGGTCTCTCCCCCCCCAACTTACACATCAACACACATACGAGCTGCAAAGCAGTTCACACTGAGTTGTTCAGCAGCCCTGACCCTGTTTCCTGCTGTTGAAAGCCTAGAAGTTCAGGATGGCTTACCAGTGTTTTGATTAAGCACTGCCAGTGTGTCTCACACCACTTGATCAAAGAAGAACAACTGTGTGTTTTTTAGCTGTTATAACTGCGTGTATCCTCCACATTTTTCATGGCAATCAAAGCTTTAAAAAAAAAAAAGTTCTGCTGGCAAAATTCAGTCGCGAAAGAAAACGGATCATTTAGGATTGTCAAGTTTTACTTCCAAATTACTGCAAAGTTTTTTTTCCCTCGCACACAAAAAGGCATTTTTTTGTTTTTTGTTTCTTTATGGGCTTTTTTTTTCTGTTTTACATGCATGGCATATCAAACTCTCACCACGGAGTCTTGGGTCTTTAGGCTGTTTTGTGTTGTTTTCCGTGCTGGATCGCTTGATTTGTGAGTGTGCGCTTATGTGCTGGCGCAGCTATCTTATGCGTATCTGCCTCCCTGTCATTCTGCACACAGTAGTGCTCCTGTGCATATGGAACTGTGTGTGTGAGAGAGTGAGCTGTGCAGGGGGTGATATATATTCAGGCAGCTCATGCATTATGGAGAGTGAAGGTGAGAGCGTCTAAATGTGAACTGCTGGTATGTGGAGGGTTCAGGGCCAGTCTTACCGAGGCCTTTTGTATTAGCATAGCATCTCCATTTCAAATCGGCCTGTCAAAAACCAGCATGTTTTATTCAGCAACAGATATTGATCACATTTTATGCATACATGCCAAATCTGTATTGCATACTAAACCTGCACCTTTGGTTTGTTTATGATGCTGCTTTGCAAATATGCTGCATAAAAATGTAGATGTTTGTTATGCACATAAACTTGGGGACACCTCAGTGATGCAAACTGTATGTTTGTTGTTTTTGATGTGATAATTGGAAGCAGTAATGTAGATGAGGCCCTGATCGAGGTGTTTACGTAGCAGTCAGAGTGCATACCCGTGTGTGTGGACATTGCACTGTCTGCAGGGCTGAGAGGAGTTTACCGAGGTCAGAGTGGCACGGTGGTGATTTCCAGTGGGCGTGTTTTAATGCAACGCCGCAAACTTCAATTCCTCCATCCACTTACAGAGCCTCCAGCTTTGTGGTTAAAAATTACTTCGAGTCACCCTTATACATTAACAGACAGCATTTCACTACAGCAGCTGCTCTTTGTCTATCAACATGCCTTTTTCCCCCATTAATATTATATCTGTATGCATTAAACTGGCCCGAGGCCATCTCTGCTTTTCTATCACATGTCGTTTTTTTTTTACCATCACACTGCATCAGTGCCGCACTAAATCTCTCCTCTCTAAATGACTGGAGTGAATGAGAGGTTGGTCTCGGTATACGGGGGAAGAGGACAATGCGGGCTTTAGCTGTGCTAGAGCTTCCTTTTTCACCCTTTATGAGATGAGGTGGCCCATTTGCTGAATGGGACGTGAAGAAGGTAACAGCTGATTTGTTTTGGAAATGCTTTTTTCCCCCCTTCTCTTTCTTTTTTTTTTCTTTTTTCCAGATCACATGACTTTGTCCTCAAACTCCTCGCTTTCCAGTAGACCGAGGTTTGATTCAGTGTTATTTTGGCTGTCTTCTACCTCCTTGAATTTCTTTTTTCCCCCAACTATCTTGTCCACCCCCCATTCTCTCCCTGGTCCCCCCAGCCCTCTCAGTACTCTGTTCCCTTAGCGACTGTTTCCAAGGCGCCCATTCCCAAGGGCTGGAGGAGGGGTCCAGTGATGTCATCCATGCATAACTGTATACCTGTAATTGATGTCCAGCTCTCCCTTCCTCTCTGTCATTGTCACTTATTTCTTTCCTTTCTACATCTCCTCAGCTGCTCTTTGTCCCTACACAAGTGTACTTTCATATACACTTTAGGACATTTCTATGTTAAACAGTAAAGTATGGACCGCATATTTTTACCAGCACTGAACTGCCGTTTGACACGTGTTACAGTTAAAATCACAGCTCGATTCACACCTGTGCTTTTCTTCAGATGGCATGAATAATTTAAAAAAACAGGACAAAAAAACCTTTGTAGGACCGGCCTGATCACTTGATCATGAACAAAAATTGAGCTCGATGTTCACTCATAACCCGAGCGACCTGTAAATAATTGCAGTTTTCACTGGGATTTAACAGAAGGGTGGAATTCCAATAAAATATCGCAGACGTTTGTGTCGGGGTTTGCTCTCTCACTTTAACAATTGTTACTCTTTTTTTTTTCCAGATTGCACTGATGACGGCTTATTCTCAAAAGCCACTTGTCATCCTCAAAAATGATTTTAGGAAGTCTAGTTATTGGTTTGTGCAGGTTTTCTGATCGCTTGCATGCATTTCAAGACCAGACAAGTGAGATTTGGACTTGGGTACACACTACTCTTAAAGGTTTTAAAGCCCGAATAATTAAAAACCTCTTACTGTTTTCTATTTGCTACCTGATACTGTGAACCACTGTGGAATTATGCTCAAATTTTAGTGTTCCTACTAGGGCTGGGCCATATCACACCGTTCACGGTAATACCGGTATAATGTTGGGCAACAATAAGAAAATGAAATATCGCGATAGAATATGGGTAAAACATTACGGCTATATTAGGCAGGCGCCTCGCGGAGTGATACGTACTGTGCTTCAACATAATATTACCTACTGTGTGTGTATAACCTCTTTTTAAATTTTGTGGATATTCTACATGGTTATGTTGAGGATATGTTGGCCAATTTTCACTGGAAACGCCTTTTGGTTAAACTGTCAGCAAGGAATTTGCATTTGCACTGTTAAAGTTTTAGATAACTTTAATGCACTTAAAAAAGCTGCTTGTTTAAGTGAAAATACATTGATGTTTTGTTTTTTTGCACTAATAAAGTTGTGGAGTTGTAAAGTATTTTGTCTAGTGTCAGTTATATCGTCAGTTATATCGTTTTCGCAAATTTTCAAATGTATATCATGATAAATATTTTTGGTCATATCGCCCTGCTCTAGTTCCTACTGTAATCTGTAAATTAAAATGAAACTATACAGTTTAACCCCGGGTACGCTGAATTCAGCTGTTTTTTTTTAGTTTTTTAACTTTGCACCTCAACTTTCTGTGTAAACATCCATATTTTAATATTTTTTAACACTCACCTTAATAAAGATGGACCTTGGTTGGACTACAGTAGACTAACGTGAAATTATAGAAATAAAAATTTAAAAGACTTCCAAATTAATGATTTGAGCTCAAACCACATTTATGGTATGCTTTATAAAATTAATTTTTTCATTAATACAAAATGGATTTGTATTAATGCTATTCAGCTGTATTCGTGATACATTTTCCTGCAGTTTCGTGATTTGCTACAGTATATTTCACTCCCGCTACATTTGTGCGCTTCCCCCCTCCTCCCCTCTTTCTCTTTTTGATCCTCTCCCTGCATCCCAAACCACGCTTCCACCATCTCCTCTCTAGAATAAAATTCACTTCTGATTGAGAAATCACTCTGGTTTGTTCCACATTTTGATTTAGAGTCACGAGTGTTATATTTTAACACTATGAAACGGTCACACTTATCTTTTCGCTAGCTGTTAAGAGACAGACAGTTGAGCTGCCCTCTGTCTACAGTGTACATGACTCTCTACATCTGCTCCATGTTTAAAAGGTCATTTGTCAAACCTGACATTTTCTGCCCTTACCAAAGGTTTCCTCAATATACAGGCCGGCTTTCCCATTCAGAGTTTACGTTCTGGTTTTTTTTTTCATCTATTTGTTTTCTTTTGTATAAACCTTTTCTGACAATACGTTCCTCTTCGGTGTCAAAAAATATCAAGAGAGTAGGAGGCTGAATTCTATCATCTTGTAATGTTCAATAAACTAAGAAATGACAGATGTGGTTCAGTGTGTGTGTGTGTGTGTGGGTTGCCTGGGTAATGGGGCCAAGGACTGCAAGAAATGCAAGTTTCAACGGGAAGTGTAGTGAGTGGGTAGGCACACACTCGGGGTCTGATTAGGGATTAATGTGCGTGTGTGTGTGTGTGCGTGCGTGCGTGTGCGTGCCAGCAGGATGTTTTTACTCAGCACAGGTTGTCACTATCCTGTTTCCCCCTGTGTGCCTTTTGTTCCTCCCCTACTCCACCATTTTGGTTTTTGTCTAGGACAAAAAGAGGCCCCACAGCAAGGCCCCCTACCTGAGCACCACCTCCCTCCTGACATTTTTCAAAGCCCCCTCTCTTTGGCGCGTGCGCAGACACACACATACACACACTCGCTATTACAAATCCTTCTCTTCTTTCAAGTTAAAATTCCACAATGAAGGGTTTTTGTAGCAATTTATCAAATGATATGCAAGTTTCCATATTATATACACTGTGTATACCACAGTCTACGTCTGCTTTAGTGTAGTTGTAGAAGAGCACAGCAGGAAGTCAGCCAAGCTATGCATACATGCATGCATAACTTTCTGTGAGTATCTGTTTGGATGTGTGTGTGTGGGGGGGAATTGATATGGTAAAGTATTACAATATTTTTGCAATATTGCATCGATATTTCCATGCGTCCATTCTCTGCTGCTTATTCAATGAGGGTTACTCCAGGGGCTGGAGCCTAACCCTGCTGTCATAGGAGGAGAGGTGGGGCATGCCATGGACCGCTCACCAGTCCTTCGCAGTTCTGTTCTTGCTGTCAAGGCAAGAGTGCTAACCAATGCGCCACTGTGGCCCCTGTATCAATATTTCATGAAATAAAATAAATAAAATACTTTGGGAATACTACGAATAAGACGGATCATCTCGCCTGATAGGCAGCAACTTTTCTGCAAACTGACTGAATGCCGTTATTCTCAGAGAGATTGCTGCAGGTCTGCAAGTAACTGCAGTCTAATTCATAAACACAGACAGATTGCCAGCATGGTGCCATCAGTCTGAATGAGTCTTTGTCAGTGAGCACAACTCGAGGGGACTCAACTCAACTGGCTGCCAGCTGGTTATATTCCTATAAAACAGGAAGGTTGCTGTGCACAAATGTAATATTTAAATGTGAATTTCTGTAAGATGTCAACTTCTGTCTATGTAGACAGCAACACATTTGTGATTTTTGATTATTTATCACAGTTAATTTGCTGTATTATCAGAAAGATTGCATGTAATTGCCAATCAGACTGACTCCATTTTATGGCAACATTTATGGCAGGTTTCAGTGATGGTGTCAGCACTCTTGACAGTCTCATTGTATTGTTGTTGGTTAAAACAGACAAAGTTTGACAAAGTTTGACTTTGAGGAAAAAAGGCGATTAATCGCAGTGTATGTTACTGACGAGTACCACCTCTAGTAATTAATATGAGAGTCAAAGGGGTGTGAGAATTAAAAAAACAGAGAATCATGTTATTTTAATAGATCTGGGTATCTGTGGCTCTTGCAGCTGGCAGAAATGACAGTTTTCTCTGGCCAAGTTTTTGTCCGTGCCCTGGAGTCTCCAGTTTGTGGTCGCTCGGTGTGTACTTAGTTAATGTCTTTTTCAGTCTCTCGCCATCGCTCTCTGTTCAGCTGTGTGTGCTGTGGTGACGGGAGGGCACTGGATGGCTCGTTGAATGAACTCTGTGGTTGTGCTGACAAATCAATGATAAAGAGTAATGACATCAACAATGTAATGCATCTCCTTGTGCTTTCATTGACTCGCCCTCGCTACCCAAACCCCCCCAAACTCACCTCTTAACGTTTATGCCACCTTGGCTCTGTGACTTCGCTTTGCACTATAAACGATGTTTCTGCCTCTTTATGTTTTGTCATTATATGTATCTTTTATCTGTGTCGTTTGTTTCTCTCTGTTGGTCTATCCTCTCTCCCTCCTTCCTCCCTCCCTTTCTCCCTCTCTCTCTCTCTCTATTGATCCAGTCATAGTTTTCTCAGTCTTCACAGTACTGGGCCGCTCTAATCAATACAGATAATTGTCTGCTCTCTCTCGATGCCAAACATAGTCTCCCCTTCTCCCCTCTCTCCCTTTTTATCAATGAACCCCGGTCTTCCCTCACTCCTCCTCACCCACCCAGCCTTCTCTCCCTCCAGACGGGGATTCCCCCTCCCCTAATGACGGGAGATAACCTGCTTTCTTTACCGATTTTTCTCCCACCCGCCCTCCCCCGTACACACACATACACATATCCCTGCCTCGCCCGCTGCCTCCCTTTCCTCCCTCGTTCATCGATTACCGTGAGAGTCGGGGCCCGGCCTGCCCGCCCTACAGATGTAAACACACACAGAGCTCGTGTTGTGGTTTAGTTGCTGTTCAGCCTCTCCTGGTGTTCGGGCCTTTTGGTTAATTGGTGGGATTCAACCGTTTTTGGTAGGTTACAGCACCTTTCTGTGCCCAGGATAATGCTAAATGGATTCGCCATCTTGCCCCGTGGTGAAATCTGACCTCTGATTCGTGCCATCAAGCCAGGCTTTGACCATGTAGAAGGCTGCCGTTGTCTCGTTTCTTCCATTGTGATTTGCTTTAGGGTTTGTAGAGGAATTTGTCTTGGAGAAATTTCTGATCTGTGCAGAATCACCAAACTTTTCAAATATGGAAACTTTCAGTATGAGGAAGAGCCAGCAGTGGATGGAAATGGTGCACACTGTATTAATAATCAGCCTAAGAACTGAAATAAGAACATTTACAAATGTAAGTAAATAAACACATACTTATTAACTTAATATTTAACATTCATTATATAAATATTAAATAATAATATTAACTAAAATAGGTTTTGACAAAATTTGAAACAGTGACGAGTGGAGCGAACAGCCACAGTAGGACCCAGTGCAGCATTCATATTCTGTCTCTACATATGAAGTCCTGTGTGTTTAATAATGCATCCACCCATCCGGCCAACCAGGCAAGTTACAGGCCTGCAGGTTAGTGTACTCTGTGTGTGCGCATATGTGTGTATCTACCTTTCCATGCATCCAGTGTGGAGTATCCATCACAAGTCTCTGATGTCTCCTCTATCTCTGAAGTCAATCTGGAGCGGCACATAAACACACAAAAGCAATATCAGTGACAATACATACATATATACACAGTATACATAACCAATGTTTACATAAACATGTCATATCCACTTAGATCTGCTGAAACTGATAGCTGAGGCTGTGCTGTATTTCTTTTTGGTCTTTTTCCACGAGAGGGGTAAGTGAGATGGAGCTGGAACAGATAGAAACAGTTTCAGGTTAAAAATAAGATGATGGGAACACAGAACAAATCATTTCTGTTTGAAATGTGAGAGTGTTTCCGGAGCTTTATGAATATGTTTGCGCATTGGCGAGTTGCCTGTGCGAGCGTGCGTGTGTGTTTGTTTGGGAGCAGGCTAGAGCGTGCGGGTGCGTGTGTACATCTGAGACAAATACAGTATGTCTTGAGGCTAGGCTCAGGTTTACACGTGTGTGATCAGAATAAGCAGGGCTTTAAAGGCCAGCAGTGCAGTGGAGACGGAGGTGGGTGGGAGGGGAGGGATATTGTCCTGGAGGAGGTTTGTGAGGTGGTGTTGGTGGGGGTGGGGGGGTGTTAGAGCTGGGGTTGGACAGCAGACAGCAGGGATCTTCCTCACCCCCAGGGAGTTGAACCTACAACCCCTAACCTTTTTCTAGCCCTCTGGTCATGGACTTGAACCCTGTAACCCCCTGATGGACAATCTGTTCCTCCTCTCCCCAGCCTCACTGCAGCACTCTGCATGCCATTAACGGATAAAAAGGGTGCGTGTTTTGTGTGTGTGTGTGTGTGTGCATGCATCTGTGTGTGTGCTCACATGCAAGAGTCAAGTGTTTGGTCCCTTGGCTTTGACTTTGACATTGGGTCTTGCTCCCTGTTCATCCACTGCTTGTCAAGAAGAAGAAGCGGTGGAAATAGAGGCAGGGAGTGAGATGGGTTTTTTTTGTTTGTTTGATTCTTGAGTTTCTAGTTTTGAAAGCTCTTGTAAAATTATATTTTATTTTATTTTTTTAATTGAATTTTAAAAAATGGTCTGTGGAGGCCTTTTCTGTCTCTCAGCGGACCCTAGCTCCCCCAGCGTCCCTCTAACCAGGACAGAAGCAGAGAGGTTTATGTATGCTCGGACCCAGCTCATTCTTCACCTGTCAACAAAATCATCCTAACAAAAAAAAAATACAAAATGGGGATACAGTAGTGAAGAGGACAGGAGGGGGAGGTGGCAGTTAGTGAGACAGGAAAGATGAGGAAGAAAGAGCACAGAGGCTGATATATTCCTCTCAGCCTTTTTTTCCTCCTTTTATTTCTCCATTTCTTCCCTTGTTTGTGTTTGTGGGCTTTGCTTATCAGATCCCAGCTCCATTCAGGGCCTCAGTCAGGGGAAGAAGCCAGACGCCTCCATCTCTCTTTCATTCAATCTCTGTCTCTCTTTCCCTCTTGCTTTCCTGTGCTCTCCCTCTCCTAACCTTTGAGAATAAGAGCCTTGAATTTGAATTTCAGAGCGACCTAGCGAGCGAGAGGAGGTTTCGAAGGAGGAGGAGGGTGAGGAGTAAGAGGGTAGGGGTAGCCGGTGGAGGGGGGGATGTTGGAGCTGCGGTCGTTGAAAAAGGGCCTGTTCAGCGCGTCCCCCGGCCTACCCCCTCAGAGTGGCCCCGATCGATACAAACTCGGAGCAATAAAGCTTTCCCCCTGTCATCTCTGCAGAATACAAAGCAGAATAGAGAGAGGGAGAGAGAACGAGAGGGAGAGAGAGAAAAAGGGGGAGAGAGAGAGGTGAAAAGCTGTTCCGCTAGCCAGACCAATTTCCTAGCCCCCCTCCCCTCGTTCGCTTCACCACCACCTCCCTAACACACCATCACCACCACCTCTATCACCCCCTTTCCTTACCTCCTTCTTCTTATCATCAGTCTTTCACCCCCCCCCCCTTCTTTTTGCACAATATATCCCCCTGACTGTATCGCTGAACAGCTATCCATAATAAATACAGCATAAATTAAGTATACAATAGATTCCCTGTTTGCCCAACTATCAGAGAAAGACAGGTGAAGGTGGAGGAAGAGAGAAGGGGGAGGAAAAGTGGCAAAAATGGTGGTGTGAAGTGGAAAGAAGTTGCTAAGGAGTGGGGTGGATGAAGAACTGAGAGGGAAGATAGTTATAGCAGAGGATGAAGTGTGTGTTTAAGGGGGGATAGGGACAAGGTAGGGAAAAGCTGGGGGGGGGGGTTACAAACAGAGAAAGATGGATGTAACAATACAGGTAGAAAGGAAGGTGGAGGAATATTGATGAGGTGGAGGAAGGAGCAAAAATGTGTGGCGAGGCAGCCATGGAGAGGAGACGGAGAGGTGAAGGGGGTCAAACAGCAATCCCTTGAATTGAGAGCCAATTACTGTAATTGTAATCTGGATTCAAAGCATAGGGACGCAGCAGTGACAGGCACACGGAGGCAGCCGTGAGCACATACATGCACACAACGGATAAAGTGTGTGTGTGTCCACATCTCTGCATGCTGTGTTGATTGTTCTGTGAAACTGCAGTTGTGAGTGCATTTTGTGTGTGTGTGTGTCCCATCTCCATTCTTCTCCACTGAATGGCAGTGCAGGAGTCAGCCTGCCAATCAACTATTGTACTCTTGTCAATTTAATAATATTTCTGAGTGCTGACCTCCACCGCGCTGCAGCCATCGCTCTATGTGCTTGTGTATTTCTGTGTTTGTGTGTGTGTGTGTTCCTATATATTTCTGTCTCTCCCTCTTTCACCTCAGTCTAACCCCCACCCCTACCTCCCCTCTCCGACTCCCTCCCCCGGTCTCTGTCTCTTATTTTCTCCTTTATTAGAAGAAGATAGTGCGAATCCTTCATCTCTCCTTCACTAATTCTCTCCGTTATTGTCCCTCCGTTCAGCCCTCTGTCTCTCCGCACTCCTTCACTCGTGTCCTCCTTTCTTTTCTCACCATGATCTATATCGCTCGCCTCCTTTTTAAGTCGCGCACCGGCCTCCTTCCTGTCGTTTACCCTCATGCTTTTGCTTTCTCTCATTCTTCCTTTTGGCTTGTATCACCTCACATCCATATCTTTGCTACTGTTTCCTCCCTGGATCTCTTCCCTCCATCATCTTATCTCAACTTCCTGGTCCTCTCTCCCTCTCAGTCTCTTTTCACTTTCTCCCAGCCAACTCTTCCTGTCTCATTTTCATCATTTCCCTCCCCCCTTTTTGCTTTTTCATCATCATAGGCCATATTTAGGCAACTCTGTGTCCCCCCCTTATCTTTCCTCACCCTCCCTCACTCACTCCATCCTTCCTTCCTTCCTCATCCCTCTCTCCCTCCCTCCACCCTGTTCGTTCCCTGGGGAGGTCAGTAATAATGGTAGTGATGGAGTGAGAGAGGGAGGTGCGATTATTGTCTTGTCGGGAGTCAGAGGAATCGATCGGCCCAGAAATATGAGGCGCGAGAAAGAGCCGCTGTGTCAGATACAATAACCACCCGCTCCCGGGGGCTTACACACATACACACGCGCACACACACACACAACATACAGGCCCGCATTCGACACGAACATACACATTTATTTGGTTCGACGCAAGTGCAGACACTGACACGCACACTCGTTCGTACCATCTTTCTTTTTCATTAACGCAACGCGCACACATCCCTCTTCTTCTGTGGTGGAGGAGAGCGGCGAGGCAGCCCAATCATCTACATGCTTTGATCTGAGATAAAGCATAGAAGTAGATCTGTTCTGATCATTCTTCATGCACAGATAAAGGGCAAGGCGAGGAAAATCGCTCACACACCTTTCACTCACGTAGCTATAAACAGACATAAACACACACATACGTGCGCACGCCACACACACGATCACACTGAGACCTTTCACTGCTGTTGCCTGGCAACGTGGCCGAATGTCCAATCCGAGCAGAGAACAGTGGCCAGTGATGTCACAGCTGCTGCTGACCAGCAGGTCTGAGGGAGAAAGAGGCAGGAGGAGAAGAGAAAGTTTGAATTGGTGAAAGGAAAAAAAAGATGGGGGGGGGGTGTCACAAAAAAAGAGAGATGGGTGATGATGACAGGGTTTGAAGGAAAAGAGGAGGGACATATGAAGAAGAGGGCAGGGTGACAGGGGGACAGGTGGACAAAAGAAATTGCCCCTAGAGGTAGTGGTTGCCATAAAGTAATTCTGTCTGTATGTTGCGCTTCTGCACAACGGTCTGTGTTGTCCATGTAAGTGAGCATTTTTTTTGTAAAGTGGCCTCAGTGCTCCTTGATCTGGTCATGAAGCCGGGCCAAGGGAACCCAGTCCCTCCCCTGCAGACCCTTCACTCCTGCACCGAAAGAAGCAGAAGAACAAGAAGAAGAGTGGGTGAGAGGCGGAAAGATAAAGATTTGAGCTTCAACCTTGGTAGCGCCGTGGGAGAGAGCGGTGTCTGTCTAGACAAACCCGGCTCCCTATGGGCTGCCGAGATGATACAGAGAGAGGAGGGGGAACAGTGTGAAAGCAGGATGGAGGGGCAGAGGGGGGCTAGAGGAAAAGGAGCAATTGAGAGGTATCAGAAACAGGAAAGGAATAGGTGTTGCAAAGGTGTAGGCGGCTGAGATGGTGCCGGTCCCAAGGTAGCCAACAGTGTGAGTGTGTTTTAGCCCCTGCCGCTTCTCGTACAAAACCTCAACCTCTGTAGTCTCCACACTGCTCGACCTACTGTTTATAATCCTGCTACTCCTCATGAAACTGCACACCACACACACACACACACACACACACACACACACACACACACACAATACACAAGACTGGATTCTAAATGTCTCACCTTGTATAATAAGGGTGTTGCTGTTTGACTGTGTGTTGGCTTGGTGGGTCCATCACTGAGCCGTGCTCTGTCCCCGTCTATACGAAGAGGAATATGATGGATTATATGAATTAGAGCCAGTGTGTGTGCTCCAAGCCCGAGGCTGCACTAGATATAGGAGGGCTGAGCCATGGAGGGATGCTGAACTGGTTTGGCGTCCTCAGAATCGTCCCTGCAATGACCCATTATATGCCGTCTCCTCCCATCCTGCTTACCCCAAGCAAGTTAACATGCTTTCTTCAATCTTTTTATCCCACTTTGCCTCCTCTCTATCGCTCACCTTTATTCCTGTCACTGTTTCACAGCTCCTTCCTTTTTCCTTTACTATTCCTCATTTACCCCCCCCC
>NW_005187446.1:406493-439802 GCF_000239375.1 Pundamilia nyererei | reverse complement strand
CCCCCCCCAAGTAACCTCCAATCCTCCCTCGCTACTTCTCCCTAACTGTCTGACAGTGAAGTGATTGATGGTGCTCCAGAGAACTCAGCCTCCCCTTATCCTCCTCTCCGGGGTCCCGCTATCAGATCGTGTGTGTGCATGTAACTGCGTGTTTGTTTATTGTCTTATAAACTTAACTTCTAGTGGTCGACAAAAACACGCACCAAAATATTGCACATTTGGCTGTTTATTATTATTTATTCAGTTTTCGCTGTTAGCAATAAGATGAATATGTAATTGCTGCTGGTCCATTAATGCTATGTGTTGTCCCCATTATGGCTAAGATTGGGCTTTCTTGGCCATTAACTGTATAACACACACACACAGAGCACACGATTCACCATCCGCTTATTAGGGCTACTCCAACAGCACTCCTGTCACACACACATACACATAAAAACACACAAAGACACATACACTGGTAGTTATCTGCGTAGATTGGGGTTTGAACAAAGGTCACGGCCAAAGCCAGGGTGCCCACATGACCTCTGACCCAGTGGACCGCCTCCTCCGCGACGCACAGTCTGTCACTGTCCTTGGACGGGCCTGTTGGGTCGGTTCCCTCACAAACAAACCCTCCTTCTCTCACCGCTGATTACTAACAGACACGCAGATATGCTCTCCTAATGAAGGGAGAGCTGTGTGCTTCAGATAAAACTGAAGGTGTGTTTCAGGCCTGAGTGTCGGTTTGGTGTCCGGTCTCAGAAAGAGCCAGCAAAAAACTAATTTATACACATCCTCGCATTCTTAGTTTTATTTGATCATCTCGGGTGGTTAAGAAAATGATAAAGTGTCCTTAATATGTAGCAGAGGGATTGATTTTTCATGTTATACAGTTTATTTTCTGTTGAATATCTAATTTCGATAAATAATCATTTATTAAATGATCTTGTATATTTGGGAAGTTCTTCACCCATCACACCACAGTCTTGATCCTGATGTGATCTTTATTGTAACAACATATATGGACAGCTGTAGCCTCAGTCTCTTTTTTTTGTGATTCAGGACAAATTCAAAACTGTGTCTCTGTATAACTGAGCACCTCCAGTGGAGTGCTGTATGCACTTCTTACTGTGCATCTATCCAGGAGTACATTGGGCTGTTGTAAATCACCACATAAAGTATTTATAAGGTTAAACTTGGGAACTCTGCTGCCGTTAGCTTTTGAATTAGTGAACTCGGACCAAGGGAGAAGGACGGGGAGGGGAGCGGTGCTCTGACTTCTCGTCTGTGGATGGTTCGTTCATCAGCTTTAGAGAATCAAGAGTGCCACCTTGTGGTCGCTTCATCCTGCTGCCAGGGCAGCACGTTGACACAGATGTGAAACCGTAGGCAGTATTAATGCTGAAACACGCTGATCTGCTTCCATATGATCATTCATTGGACTCAGATTTTCACTTATTTACCTCTTAGCCTTTTAATCCTTGTGGGCGACACTGATAACAACGCGTATATAGTTTATCTTCCATGTTCCACATTCGTGCCACATCTACCCATCACGTGTAGAGATTCACGTTGTGGGTTTCTGTGGTGTAGCACTCACTGTGGCGTGGTCAGTGGTACAGTGAGTGTTGTGACTGAGTTTTTCCTTCCTCTCGGCTTAGAGTGGAGCTGTGGTTGTTATACTTAGCTGAGGATGTCTCACATCTTCTCTTGTTGGTGTCGACCTCCCTCGACAGACCACCTTACGCCCACTGGTGTACTCTCTAATGGCAGTCCCAGCGTCAGACATAAACATAGATATGACCGGGGCGCGGGAGCCGTGACTCATGGTAAACTGATAAAACTGCAAGATCTGGCGTAGAATTTAGGGGGGGGGGGGGAACGTGATCAGCTGAGTTTTGGAGAAGTTTTGATCCTCCGCTGGGTTTTATAGTATATAAATCTATCATAGAGTCGTCTGTGATGTCAAACCCACTGTTTTTCTCCTTTGTGTGTGTGAGTGTGAGTGAGTGAGTGAGCGTGAGTGTGTGTGTGAGTGGCTGTTTCCAGCCGCGCCATCACTTTCCGACGGCACCAATCATCCCCCTCCTTTTCAACTCCTCTATCTATTCGATCTCCTCGCTCACTCACTCACTCTCTCCCACTCTTTAACCTCTTGCGTGTCTCCAATTTCTTTTTTATCTTTTTTGTATTTTTCTCTCCTCTTTGAGAACAGTTCCTACTCTTTTGAGGCTTACTTCCTGTGTGTTGCAGGATGTGGGGAGGAGGTGGGGCTTGGGGGGTGTGGACTACTGTCATGTGCATGTGTGAGCGAGAGAGAAACAGAGAGAGAGAGAGAGAGAGAAGAGAGGGGAAGAGTAATTCAACCATATGATTTAATACACTCCTCCTTTTGGTTAGAGAGCGACAGAGAGAGGGAGAGTGAGAGTTATTCTTTAGGTCGCGTATACGCTCTCTCGCAGATATGACCAAGACAGCGGCAATAGCAGCAAAGGACTTCTCCAGTATGTGGTTGCCAGGTGAGTGACTGTCTGTGCAGCTCTCTATCGTTGCTGGCCTTCATTTACCAAGACCAATTAAGCTTTGCGTGAGTTAGAGGGACCTGTGTGTGTGTGTGTGTGTGTGTGTGTGTGTGTGTGTGTGTGTGTGTGTGTGTGTGTGTGTGTATGTGTGTGAGAGATTGTGATATGCTGTTGATTAATGCCAGTGGGTCTAACAAGCTCAGCTAATTGGGGAACATCAAAGGGTGAGAGGTGGTACGAGGGATGGAGGGGAGGTGGATGGATGGATGGATGAGTGGACGCCTGTCTCTTGCATAGGCAAAGGTCAGACACTTCACCAGCCCGTAGCATGCCTCTGTTTGTGTGTGTGTGTGTGTGTGTGTGTGTGTGTGTGTGTGTGTGTGTGTGTGTGTGCGTGTTTAAACTGAATATTGAATGCTAAATAACCTTGAGGAAAATGTAATGAAAAGTTTATTTGAAGAGTCTTTTCTAACATTCAGCTAATGAAAGGCGACTCCTGCAGCTCGACTGTGTTTCTGTACTGAGATTACTTTTCATTGTCCATCATCAAAACGCTTTCTCTCCAGTGATGAGCGCCGTTACTTGTGTGTTCACTTTACAGATGTTTTTTCTGATAAAGTGCATCTTTAAAGCTGGAGGATACTTTGTGTTTTTGTGTGTGCGATGGAGCATTGCATTGATTATTGCTCATTTTCAAGTCTGTCAATGAATTCCAAACTCTCTGATTTAAGGACAGTTATGTAAAAAAACCCTTTTTTTTAGCCTCAGCATTTACAAATAATGCGGAGTAGGAATAGTGTAACTCTTCCTACTCTGCGTCTGGGTGGTCCGCTCAGCACAGCCTATGAGAACAGGCAGACAAAGTCTCGGTTGACCGACGACCTACGAGAGATCAGCAAGCAGTTAGCTGACTCACCCGTTACCCGAAATACAATTTCTAAATGTCAATTAGCTCACATTACTCAGTCTTTGTCGTCGAGATAGAATTTCTAAAAAATATATATATATATAAGATCTGTGATGTTCACGGTTTATCAGTGAGTGATTCACGGCACAACATTCACAGAGTCACTCCTTAACCTCATGTGGTCACTGCTGTGACCTCTGGGAAGTTACTCTGACCAAAGTGACATGTCCTTCTCGCAAACTTCAACAAACGGCACATCACGCCAGATTATGTAACGCACAGCTTCACAAAGGTGCACCGGTGTGGAAAGCCAGTGCGGTAAACATTCGTGTATATCGGGAATAATCTTGTACAATTATTTTTGATGTGTCACCTCGTGAGCCGTGTTTAGGTTTTCTGTAAAGTTAATCATTTTTGCTCATTTTAAACATTGAAAGTAAATGAATGAGGGAAATTAAGTGTGGAAATTTGAAAGCACTCAGTTTTATTAATCTGGTCAAAGTACATCATTGTCATCTGTAAAAAAAATTTATTTACACTGTAGAAGTGGGAAAAAATGATTTTATGGGCATTATGTGGTGGTGACCTTTGTCTCTCAGTTCCAGCAGCATTTGGTTACATTCATGTGTTTTATTCACTTGTATGAGGCATTTTTATGTGTTACAAACAAAAAAACACAACAATAGTAACTTAGATTAAACAAACGACCCAAACTGACAAGAGCAGAGACCCTCATGACATGTTATGGTCTTGTTGTGGCATCCCAAATTTGTTCCTTCAGGTTCTCACTGTATTTGTTTTTTCAGCTTGAGTTCTTCTCTTGATTCCTAAATCATCGTTTTATTATTATTATTATTTCTAATATTATTAATATCTGTCCAGCCTCATATTTTATCATTACTATATTAACAATTTAGACACTAACATGTTCTTCCTGCTTGTCTCATCCTGGCACAGATATGCGATTGGTGTTGACATGACTCTTTGACATTCACTTTTAAATGGAAAATGTTTCTTTGCAATCAAATTCGGCAACCCTCAGCACCGCTCGGCTTCTCAAATCTGTAGTTAGTAAGTTTTATGACTCCAGTTCCCAGACACCCCCCTTGGCGCTGGGGTTATGTCCTGAATCAGGAAGTTGGGTGAAGAGTTGGTGGGGAGGGGGGGAAGGGAGGGGGGTTGCAGTGGAGTTTCATCTCGGCCAAAATACCCAGAGGAGAATAACAGAAACAGTCCAGACTGAGCACAGGCACTGTTGTTCCTTGTTCCTTTCTATTGCATCATTTATTCATGACACAGGATTATACAGCATTAAATTTGCTCTGCTGTGGATTCACTCAGTATGGTGAAGCAACTCTGAACTCTACTGTTTAACTCCAAGGGCTGCATATGCTGTAGTGGAGCAACAATGACCGGGCTGAGCAATTAAACCTGTTAGAAGCACTGTCTTATCCCTGCAGTAAATGCAGTTTGCACCACATGTGCAAAAAAAAAAAACAGTCAAGAGATGCGTCCTCCGCTTACACTTTAAACATGTTCAAAGTGTGTAAGTCACCCCAACACGAAATTATTTGTGTTTGTGTGTGCAGCAGTGTGTTGTAAAAGAGAGGGAGGTTTTAAAAGAGTGAAAGAGAGAGTGAGAGAGAGAGAGCAGGCTAATATTAATAGCCTCGCTGACAGTAAGTGTTGGGTTTAGCACTCTGCGCTCAACCCGGTACAAGGGGAAGTCGGGAGGGGAAGTGAGAAAAAGACACTACATCTTGATATACTGTCCCACCACTGTATTACTGACCACATTATCCACCATGCTACTGTCTGTAGACCATTTTTAACCATGAATCAACGCGCACCTTCTCCCCGTGTCCTGCGACGGGGCAGCGCAGTGCGATAGGCAGCACTTTGGGAGCTCTGCATTACTTCGGTTTTATGAGCTGGGCAATCATTTTATATGAGGAGGGGGATTTGGCTTTAGTATTGTACACTCCACGCGCTGAAGATCGCAGTGTAACAGGGCCCAATGTGGAAGAAGTGGAAATTTTACAGTGTGTTATAGATTTTTGCTGTGGGGTACAGTTTGTTACGCGTGGCAAAAATTTGTGATTATTTAGAGGAAGATGTTATTTCTGTGCATATTCGGTGGGTTTTTGTCAGAAGTTGAGCAACACTGGGCAGTTTTGTTTTTTTTTGGTTTCACTAATAGCCACATCACGTAACGCTGAAAGCAGGTGCCAAATGAAATGCTGGAATAACCGCAAACTGACCAGAATAATATATTAACCAGATGTTTGCATCCGCATCGTTGGGTGACCGATTTATCTTCAGCTATTTAAGGGAAATCCTGCAGTCAGTGTGTGTGTGTGTGTATGCACATGCGTGTGTGTGTGTGTGTGTGTATATTTACACAGGGTTATAGCCACTGGCAGCAGAATGGCGCTTTTCAAGCTGATCATCACTTCCCCCTTTCCCTAAAGACACTATGTGTACCAAAGTCCACTGTTCTCACATCTGTTTCACTGAGACGAATGTGTTTCTGCAGCTGAATGAACATCTGATAAGGGAGTGACTCTTGATCGGTATCACTTTTTACGATTAGTGACTGCACTTTACTGATGCTTTGCTAATTTAAAACTGGCCTGGGGTCAGTGTTGGTCAGCAGAGCATCTTCTTCGTGTGTGATTACTGCCCCCTGATGGCGAAAACAATGCTTGACCACTTGCTTGTTGGACATTTTCTATATTTAAGGTGTCATGCTGATAAAAGGCAGAGGGAAGATGTACAGTTTATGTCATGTGCAGCCCGTGAGACTACAGGATGAAGAGAGGAGACATAAAGAGGAGAGGAAGGGGGGAAAGAGTAGAGAGAAAAAGGAGGAGGGAGACTGAGAGTTTATTATGCAGGTGGCAGATATAATTAGTTGGTCGTTGGGCAGATTTGCATGTTTTCACAAAAGGGAAGTAGCGCTGTGTATCTGTGTGTGTTTGTGTGTGCGCATGTTAAGGAGTCAGAGCAGGAGGGAAAAAAAGGGTTTCAAATGGACACAACAGTTTGTGGTTTCAGACAAATAAAAAGGCTTTTATAATAAAATGGTACTGTTGTACTGTAACATAGAAAGAAAACTGCTAGAGAAACACCCACACACACACACGTGTGTGTAGTTATATATAAACACCCGCTCACCCACACTAATTATCTTCAGTCCCATCTTTCCTGTACACCCTGCTACCAAAATGCTCCCGTGTTTTTGTGTAATAAAGTAATTAAAGCCTTTAGCTTATTGTCTCCCTCCATTCATTGCTGTTGCTATAGGGACTGTCCCAATTCAACCAGGAAGTGATGTGGTCTTGTAATGAGTGACACACAGTGTGAGACATTTTTAGTACACCAAGTCTCCCACGTAAACACCTTGAGTTAAATTTAGAACGAGCAGACACCTTGGGTCAACCTACTCTTATGTTAAACCACTAATTGGAAAGAAAGAATGAATGAATGTGGGCTCAGTGAATGATTCAGCTACATTGTGTGGTGTACAGTGTGTAGGCTCAGGCTGTGACCTGAAAACATTTAACCCTAACCTATCTGAGATGAGCGCCCTGGCCGTACTCTTTTCCCTTCTGTCATCTAGATTGTCTCCGCTTGCTTCTTCTGTTATTCTGTCGCTCTCTGCACTTTTTATCTGACACATATTTAGGAGTCAGCCTGTCTGACTTGTTTATCTGCGTGCTTTCCTGTTACAGATATCAGGATGTCAAAGCCAGGAGAGGCTGAAAAAGTCGGGGCTGACTCACCATTGGAGGGCACAGGTAAGCGGCGAGGGTCTGAGAGGCAGACGGCAAACACACACGCACACGTACACGTGATTTAATGCGGAATATATATGTTAAAAAAACCCAAAAAAACAAAAAGAGCAACACATGCATGACTTCGGAAATTGCAGCTGTAAGTTGATGCAGTGATGAAGATGTCATTTATCACTTTTTCCTTTGCCACCCACGCAGATTCAGAGCGGAATGGACCAGAATCAAATCATCAGGTACATGTGACTCCTGTGTATTTACCTTCATCTCCCCCCCCTTCATCTTTTTTCTGATTGATCCACCTAAGAAGAAGATTCAGTGTTGCACACACACTCCAGCACAGAGTCTGACATAAAAAAAAATATTTACTTGCAACATTTTGATAAAAAAGCTCCATCAAACCTGCCTTTCCTTTCTTTTTTTTTTATCTGTTTTCACCAAAAGTCGGTACTTCCAGACAAACTAACCATCACTTCCCCCATCGATTAGTCCCTCAGTTATTTGCAAGTAACATCGCAAGCTAACTTTTCACACAGTCAGGAATCCAGATATCCATTTTTCTTTTAGCAGAGATGGAATATGATGCATTTTGAAGTAATTTCTAAGACTGTGTCTAATTCTTCTCTTCTAGACTCAGTCAATGAAAGCCTGTCCTTTTCCTCTGTCACCAAACCTGAGCAGCACCAAGGTGAGTGTGTGCTTTTGCGTGTGTGTCCACATTACTGAACTGTGTGTGTGTGTGTGTGTGTCTGAGCCTGTGTTTGCGTTTGTGCATCTTTTGTGTCTCAACGTCACACGCTGGGTTTTATTGACGGTACGGCTGCTTCAGCTTTGTGTTCATTTCTATGCACTGAATTACTCTTTTGTCACGCTCGACGTTGAGGTTGATAATGTGTCGACTCTCCACCCAGTCCCCAATGTAAACACGTTTGCAAAGAGCAGAGAGTATGATGGCACTCGTGTTTTTCACAAAGCCTTTTCAGTACTGAAGTAAATCTGAAATATTACTTCTCACCAAAAGGTAAAATCTTCCCTATTTGCATACCACAAGAGATATTCAAATAGGTACGCTGGAAAAGATCCCCTCTGTCTGTCTGAACATGGCTGGGTCTGGGAGGAAAGATCAACTCTTTGAGAAGGATGGGACAGGGGAAAAAAGTCTAGTGGAGTTGTATTTTATCACACAGACTGGGGACACATTTGAAGCATTCGAGGAAATTGCACGCTTTAAGACATTCTAATGATTTATCCTAGTGAGCTATGTGTCTTAAACATGGATAAATTCTTATAGTCTCATGCTCTAGAATTGAGTTAAAGTAGCACTTAATTGGTCCAATATTATCCAAAGATATTTAATATTTTCCTAACTTATGGATATCTGTGACAGGATGGCATTTGCTTGCATAGTCTCGATTGGATAATTACAAACACGTTTATATCAAATCGAGCTTTAATTCTAGCGCTGGCCCTCTAACCGTGTTTCCATTTCTGTATATGCTTTGCTGTTATGTCTTCATCTTAGAATAAGATGGAGGAGTGTGCTGACATGTCCCCAGCCCTCCCTTCCTCTCACGGCCCGACCCCCTCACAGACTGCTCTGCAACACACACAGCTCATGCTGACCGGCTCCCAGTTAGCAGGGGTAAGACTGACTTGTAGTATGCTCACACAGACACGCACTTGGCTTTTGCTTTTGCCTCGCTCGCTCCTCTGGTGGTGCTTTTTGAACACTTTGTTTCCCTCTTTTGTCACCTTTGTGCATTTCCCACTCTTGATTTCTTAATCCTCTCCTCTCCTTGCTTCTCCTCTCTTCTCTCGTCCTTTCCACCAGTTGACAGCTCTGTTGCCGGCGCAGCAGCAGCTGTTGCTGCAGCAGGCTCAAGCGCAGCTCCTGGCTGCAGCTGTGCAGCAGTCCAATGCAGCCCATGCAGCTCACGCTGCCCACGCAGCCGCCCAAGCCAATCAGCAAGCTCAGGCAGCTGCAGCAGCCAATCAGCAAGCCCAGCAGCAGCAGCAACAACAACAACAGCAGCAAGTGGGTCAGTCGGGGCAGCAGACTCAGTCGCAGTCCCAGGGACAGAATACACAGGAGCAGAGCGCCCAAAGCGTCCCTGTCCCACCTCCTCCATCCCAGCTCACCCTCTCCCAGCCAATCCAGCTCACTGCCCAGGTACTGGCTGCCGTTAAAGCCACTTCCTGATGAGCGGCGTGATTGAGGAGCCGCTATCAATCCATGGAGCAGCTCATAATGCATGTCTACTGTAGATTTCGTGATTCACAGTTTCCACCTTGCATGAACGCACACATTTTCCTTTTCTTAACTCTGACGTGACAGAAAAAGTTTTTCCTTTCGCTTCTACGCGTTCTGTTGGTATACATTTCATATACCTCCTTTCCTGAGCTGGAGGAACCGTATATAACATACGAGCACATTTTGATGTGACTAAGCCGTCCTTCTGCTTGTAGAATTGCAAAATGTTATCGTCTGTCTGATGTGTCCGTTCTCTCTCTCTCTACTGGAAAGGACATTCAGCAGCTGCTGCAGCTACAGCAGCTGGTGTTGGTCCCCGGCCACCCGCTCCCGTCTCCTGCCCAGTTCCTCCTTCCACAGGCACAGCAGAGCCAGCAAGGTGGGGAGGCCCTTTATGGCAGAATAACTTATAGATACAGTCATTTAGACACAAATTATACACAGAACTCATATTTTGCTTTTCTTCTTTAGGACTCCTATCGACACCAAATCTTATTCCGCTACCTCAGCAAAACCAAGGGAGCCTGCTCTCTGCTCCGACTAGAATGGGGCTTCAGGCACAGGTACAAGGAAACTTTGAAGCTTTAGTCAGTGGAAAAGAAAAACCCAGCCTCAGCAGCACGAGTCATTAACAAACACTTCTGTTTCTGTCTCACTCTCACTTTCACTCCTCCCGCTGCAGCGAGATAAGGGTGTGGAGGTGAGTGGTGGAGGTGTGACCACGGTGCCTTCCGTGACCTCTCACCCCGAGGACCCCAGTGACCTCGAAGAGCTGGAACAGTTTGCCCGCACTTTCAAACAAAGACGCATCAAACTAGGCTTCACACAGGTAAGTGAGACACCCCTCTACACCAACACTACATGCTTTGGGTTTTTTTTGGTGAATACATTTTAATTTCTTTTGCTTTTAATCTGTCCATCAGGGAGATGTAGGCTTGGCCATGGGGAAGCTGTACGGCAATGACTTCAGCCAGACCACCATCTCCCGCTTCGAAGCCCTCAACCTGAGCTTTAAGAACATGTGCAAGCTGAAGCCACTGCTGGAGAAGTGGCTGAATGATGCAGGTGAGATCACTGCAGTCACACAAACTGGAATATCAGATTGAGATAGAGATGATTCACAGTATTTTCCAAGAACTGCAGATGCACAGAGTAGGTGTTATGACTGTTGTCAGTTGAACGTTAAGCTTGTGTGAACGTGCTGGTGAATTTGCCCTTCAGAGACCATGTCCATAGACAGCACCCTGCCCAGCCCCAGCTCCCTGTCCTCACCCTCTCTGGGCTTCGACGGCGTTCCCTCGCGCCGCAGAAAGAAGAGAACCAGCATCGAGACGAATGTACGTGTGGCCCTGGAGCGCTCTTTCATGACGGTAAGATGAGTCAACTTATTATTACAGTGACTGTCTTTTTTTCTGTATTACACAGGACTCTTTTATCTTTATCCCTTTTATGTTGGTGTTGCTCATAGGTTATACACCAAAAAAAACAAAACAACTAAATGTGGATTTTAAAATATTAAAAAAGTCACCGAAATACTTACTTAATAATACTTAATCTTGCCCCAAATGCAAGATCCACCGAGGCAGACTGATCTGACAGTAGCTGGCTTCGCCCCTCTTAAAGTGTTTTTAAGTACAAATAAAGATGTTTGTGGTTTCCTGTCACCACTGTGTATGGTTTTGTTGTCAGCCTCGCAGCACTTGTAACAAACACATTGACAAATGAAGCCTTCAGCTTCATTAGACACCTGACAGTAAAGTAATTTGTGTACACAGCCTTTTATTTTCTGTAATTTTCAGATTTTCATTCTTTGTGGTTGTGAAAATTCTTCACATCTTGCCGTTGTTAATATTTTCCATCATGCCGCCTTCTGCAGAACCAGAAGCCTACCTCAGAGGAGATCCTGCTGATCGCCGAGCAACTCAACATGGAGAAGGAGGTGATCCGGGTCTGGTTCTGCAACCGCAGGCAAAAAGAGAAGCGCATCAACCCGAGCAGTGCCACTCCTCCTCTGCCCAACCAGCCCCCCACAGCCCCACCAGCGCACAAGCCACCCTGCTACAGCCCTCACATGGTACGCCTAGTCGAACGCATTGCAGCAACTTTCCCAAAAGTATTTTTATCGAAGTCGTCGGTAATAAACTCGCCGCTGTCCTCTTTTTCCTCTCTGACAGATGTCCAGCCAGATGTCACAGGCCGTGACGAGTCTCAGCAGCACATCGGTGACCACCATGTCCTCCGTCTGCCCTCTGACTTCCAGCCTCACCTCCACCCACCCCTCTCTCAGCTTAACCCACACCCCACTCAGCTCCACTCCCTCCCCGGCAACTCCACCTCCTCCACCTATTCCTCCCCGCAGCACAGCCAGCCCGGCCACCCCCAGCCACAGCACACTCAACCTTAACACAGGGTAAGAGGCCACGAGGCCTTCACAGCAAAGCACCTCAGAGCACCTCTTACCACCGCAGCTTTCACCCAAATAAACGCAGGTTTGACGATAGTGACAGAGAGACATATGTGGCGTAGCTGTTGTTCTGTCTTTGACAGATTTGATACCTCTCTGAGTTTGACGACTGACTGCTGTGGATCCTGAACGTGGAGCGTCATCTCTGGTGCTAGCAGTGTTGGAAAATTAAAAGCAGCAATTCAGTGCAGAAAAAGAAACGTTCCAGTTTTTATTGGCAACACCCGTTTTGTGCTTGTGAAGAAAATAAACTTTGCAAACAGGAAATATAATATTTTGGACATAACTCAATTCAAAGTTGTGACAAGCACATTTAAAAAAGATTAATTCGCCTCCACTGTCAGCAGAAGTATCAGAAAATATACATCAAAAAATATGTGTAGGAAAAAAAGGGGAACTGCTGTGCTCCTTTTTAGCTCCATATCCCTCTAGACTAGCTCTGCATAATAATTCATAATAAGCCTGAATTATCTTATACCAGCTCCCTGTGCAGCTCCTCAGTTTATCTCCCTTTAGGCCAGTTTTCTTCTGATTGCCTCTCATAAACAAAATAGTTAAACAGAAAGTGAATAGGGCTGATGAGCCTGAGATGATTAGGTTAAGTATATTGTGCTCACTGACGCTATGTGGAGTCATAAGTAGACAAAAAAGAAGGTCTTAGACTGAAAATTTAGAGCCACCTGAAGCCTAAATATTTATCTCACACGGATTACGTTTACATATACTTGTATCATTAACCCGAATACTAATTAGTCATTTAATATGAGTAATATTATGAAATGCAAAGGATTAATATTTAAAATCAATCTATGTGCGTGGTTGAACATTAACCTTACCCACCAGCAACATGAAGTCAGAGGTGAATCATCGGTTTTAATCATTTATCTTGATCTGCAGTCTGAAAACACAACTGCATACGGCCACACATTTCCACAAACGCTGCTCACAATCAATACTGCACTGCTCCACGCTCGGTTCAGCTGCAATTTGTAGTTAAATGCTTTTTACTGTACACACAAACACACAAACAGTGACTGAGCACATAAGCATTAACTGATATCCCAGCATGCCGCTGGATGCCACTGCTTCCCCTGTGCAGCAGTGCATGCTAACTCTGTGTGTGTGTGTGTGTGTGTGTGTGTGTGTGTGTGTGTGTGTGTGTGTGTGTGTGTGTGTGTGTGTGTGTGTGTGTGATTTTTGTGTTCACAGCTTATGGCGAATGGGTAAAAAGAATGGTGACGTGTCTAACTACATCACCGATTTTGCTGCAAACCTGAGGTGAATACGACTGAAGCACACACACACACACACACACACATTACACACTTTAGACAGTTCAGATGTGTTTCTTCATTATTTCATGTGAATTCTGTGTTAAGATGAATAATACTTCATTAGGTTGCTCTGTTTCTTTCTGCATTTCGAACCTCGTTTGCATTTGTGCAGCCAACAGTCAGCAAACTTCTGCTCTTTATACGTGCTGAGATGAATTTGCCTTCTGCCTGTCCTTGCCACTAAACCTGCTTTTTCCTCCCCTCCCTCACCTTTTCTCCTCTGCCTGTCTCTGTTTGTGTGTCTGCTTGCACATGTGTCGTGCTTGGTGCGTGTGTGCGCGCGCGTGTCACAACAGGAACACTGTGATGGGAGTTAACACAGGGATGAATCAAGCCCTCCTCGGTAACAATCCCCTGGCCACTATCCAAGGTGTGTGTGTGTGTGTGTGTGTGAGAGAGAGAGAGAGAGAGAGAGACATTGAAAGGAAAATAGGAGAGAGAATAACAAAAAAGAGGAACAAAGCCTGCCTTCAGCCCCTCTCATAAACAGAATAAAATTAAAAGGTCAAAGCTGAGGTGGAGGTGAGGTGGTGTGCAGTATTATTTCATTTCTTGAGCAGTCTCAGGGTCAGAGAATACATAAAAAGACCCAACTTCAGCAGAAAGGCGGTGCATCTTCCTCCTCTAAAACTGTTAGAGAAGTCATCCTCTCAAACACACCTACACACATAAATGTTAAAACTCAAATGCACACTCTTCAGGACCCCTACATAAACCTTCCTACACTCAAGAACAAGACAAAAATAGCCACAAAAAAACTTTTGTGTCCCACAAGAGTGACCAGGGAAGAGTCCCAGCTAACGTCAGTTTAGCAGAGCTAGTTTTTAACCTCGCTTTGTGGGGTGACAGCGTGAAGGGGGAGGGAGCTGCAGTAAAAAGAGAAGTGTGAGGATGAGTAATACAGTTAATACATGGTGGGTGAATCAGGTCGCACACGCTGATTACCGACTGGAGACACGGATGAATGGGCAAACAAGTGTGTTCATCCACAGTTGAGAGAGCTGCAGAGAAGAGGAATAAACTTATTTGTCATACATTATCATCTACATGCATGAACCCATCCCATCAAGTGTCTGTGTGTAAGTGACGGTGGTGGTTTACGTTAATGTGTGGGCTTGTTTCTGTCTTCATGCTGTCTCACGCATCCTTTTCATCTTTTTATCTAATCATCAAAAATATGTTGAGAGTTTGAGGGAAAACCTCAGAAGAAATCTTTTCGAGGCAGTCTGTTTGGGAAGTTCGTCATAAGTCATCTTTCAGTTTAGGTGAAGTTCTTTTTATATCGGTAATTCAAATAGCAGGCAGAGGACTTATGGATTGTTGTCAGAGTATCTAAAGTCAACAGGGGATTTTAATCTTAAAACATCACTGAAAACCAAACGTTATCACCGAAAAGCTAAAAAACCACCATAATTTGTTCTTAACAGGCTGTAAATCAGTCAACACATAAGACATTCTCCACTTTAGAGCTGTCTGGTAGCCAAATACTTCTGTTAAAGTGCCCATGTTATACTTTTAGTCTTCCTCTTTCCTTTAAAGGGGGCCGATTATGTTTATTTCCCCTTGCTTTTATTCTCGGACTCCACTTGAGTAGCTTTGCATAATTCACAGTTAAAAATAATCAGCATAAATCAGCATAAATGTACCTTATTTTGGCCCTCAGTGCAGCCCTACTGTTCACCCACCGTCTTGGAAAAAGCGGTTTTATTACCTTTCCCTTTAAGGCCACACATTTCTCTTGGAGCGTTTGCGGTAAACAACACAAAGCCAAGATGATAATATTAAATATAACTGCTCTCGATGATCATACAGAGCCAACGGTGGGAATAAACCTTCTTATCAATGTTCCAAGTAAATATATTTCTAAAGGTGCTATTGGCATGAAATTCTCACCAGATGTCAGTAACAACCCATCTAGTCCACACATGCCAAAAAACACAGATGTCCATAAGTTATGTGTAGTGATGGTAAATGACACAGGGTAACAGTATTACTGAAATGTATTTAATACTTTGTACAAAAGGCTTTATTGGCAATGACAGCCTAAAAACGCCTCATGTATGGAGAAACTAGTTGTGTGCATTGCTCAGGTGTGATTTTGGCCCGTTCTTCCACACAAACAGTCTCTGAGCTTTAGTCATTTCATAGATTTTCAGTGGCTTTCAGATGATTGGTCTCCATGTTATTCAGCAAACCCTAAATCATCTTCAGCATGCTTTTTCTTCAGCAATGAAGTCCTGTGTGGCACCTGCTGATTCAAGGTCCTTGGCTCTTGGATAACTCTTCTGATAATTCTTTTCACTCCAAAAGATGCTCGCAGGTAGCTTGAGTAGATTAGAATTTCTTCTGTAATGCCATCACTATGTCTGCAACAATAAAGTTGTGAAGGGCTTGAAGGTGCTCATTAGTTTTACCCATCATGAGATGTTTATTGTACGAGATCTTTTTATAGGCCACCAGCTGGTACTAAACTAGATTACTTTCTAATTACAGATGGATTTTAGTTGGTTAGATGGGTTGTTAGTGACATCTGGTGATAATTTCATGTCAGCAGCACCTTTAGAAATGTATTTACATAGAACATTGACAGAATGTAGAATAGATAGATAGATCTAGCATATGAGACACGGTGACTTGATTTTACTTTCTCGCTCAGCTGCTTCTGCAACTCTAAAATGTTTCATATGCAGGGGCGAAGAACTGAACTTTTATTACTTACTCCATTACCTTTTTTGAAACCACAATAGAAGAAGATGGCAGTGAGACCTGCTATGATGTACAGAGACGGTGACACAAAAAAACAGGAGGCAGAGCTGAAGATACTCAGATATTTATTGGGAGTGATGGAGATGTAGTCCGAGAGGCAAGGCTGAGATGGTTTGCAGAGGAGGGATAGTGAATATATTTGAAAAGGGATGTTGGAGATGGAGCTGCCAGGTAGGAGAAAAAAGGGAAGACCACAGAGAAGTATGAATGTAATGAAGGCGGAGATGCAGAGGGCTGGTGTGACAGAGGAGGATGCTAATGACAGGATGAGGTTGGGGCAGATGATCCACTGTGGCGACCCCTAATGGAAAGAAGAAGATGATGCTACAGCAATAGACAAATCACAATATAATTACTAACAGGGCTAATGCTACAGTCTTTCTGCTTCTCTTTTGCTCTTTACTGCGTAACTCTAAGAGAAGGCCGTATTTACAAATGTTTCTTTTCCCAAAGAACAAACATTAGAAGTTGTACAGGCAGTTAATGCTTCCATCGAAGCTGCAGGTTTTGCCACAGTGTCGTGAAATTAATACATTTGTTTGGCATCCAAGCCCAGCCTCAGGGGGTCACCTGCTAGTTCACTCCTCCTTGTCCTACTCCTACAATCCCAAGCACAGATAAATGGGAGAGTTGAGTCAGGAAGGGCTTCGGATCTGTGCCCGATCAACTAAGTGGGTCCCTCTGCTGTGGTGACCCACTGGGAATAAAGGAGCAATCAAAAAGGCATCCTTGGTTTTGCTGTATAGTACACAATCGACCGCAGATCTTTGGTTTTGTTTTTGTGTGAGGTCTATTAGACAGCTATGCTATTTATGTACGTAACCAACGCTGCCTCACTGTCGAGAGAGCAGGGTGAAAATAGGCAGCATGAAATTATAAAAGCATGCAAACCTATTTCAGTAAATCCGCAAAATAAAATAAGCCTGCAGATGTGCGTAAAATGAGCACTTTAAAAAAAAAGTGTTCCTTATGCTAAACAGTCATAAACATGAGTGTAATTAAAATTCAGCTCTCTATCTTTGGTACAGTCTGTGCATGAAACAGCCAATCACAGATCTCCGATCAGCTAAACTGATGCAAACCTGATCCCCTAAGATTAGCTCGCTGAAGATATTTCACAATGTTCGATTATTTTTAACAAGTTGTTACATCTCTTGCCAGTGTGTTGAAATGGGGACTGACATTAGGTTTTTTTGGAAAGAAGAATTTCCCACTTTTTTCTAACACAGGGTAGGATCTGTGCTGCAGGAAGTCATTTAGTTCAGCAGTGGAAGGTGAAGAAGCCTGAGAGAAGGACCACTGTTACTAAACTAAAGATGATGAATCCCCAAAAGAAATAAGAAAAAAAGACAAATACTAAAAGCCAAAACTTAATATAGTATTGATTTTATATTCTGATATACTGTGAAAGTGTCCTCTGGCCACGGTGGGCAATTTTATTAACCTTTTTTCTCTCTCTGCCTCAGCCCTAGCAGCCAGTGGTGGCCACCTACCTCTTTCCACTCTTGAGGGTGGGAGCAAGGTGATGCTGGGGGCATCCGGGGGTCAAGGTGGGGGCATCCCCTCCTCCCTCTTCCTCAACCACCCCGCCCTCCTCCACATTGGCCAGAATCCCAACGCCGGACTGGTCAGCACCACCGTAGCCAAAGTCTCCCAGTCCTCGCCCTTCCCCTCGGCCAGCAGTATCAGCCCCACACCCTGCTCCCCCTCTCCCTGCTCCAGCCCCGCCTCTTCCTGCTCCTCCAGCGAAATGGCACACAGCCCGCCCTCTCTGGGCGGGGCCAAGATCGAGTGACCCCCTCCAAGGGCCAATCAGAGAGGAGGAGGAAGGAGGATACTATAACCTCGCCTTTCACACCAAAGCTATCTCTTTCTCTCTCTTGTGCTCTTCTTTCGTTATTTTTCTTTTCCTCAATGGCTCTCTCTCTCCTTCTCTCCCAGTCTTTCGATGCCAAAAATACACAGAATGAAAGAGGAGAGATGGAGGGAAAGAGGTGAAAGAGGGGAGAAGGGAGAGAAAGGAGAAGATTGAAACCAAAAATCTTTATCTATCCAAAAAAAAACCCAAACAAAGATGGAAAGGAGGCAACGTGGGACCTTTTTGTCAAGAACACGTGATGTCGACACGGCACCTCTCCACTCTTTCTCTTTGAAGGAAAGCAAACCGATGACTCTTTAACAAAGAGATGGTAGAGGTGCTCGTCGAAGTGCATAAACCAAAAATGACAAAAGAAAAACTTTACTATATGACAAAGGAATGGCGCAAGGACAAAAAAAATGAAGAAGAGGAGGACTTTGCTTTCTTTTTTTTATTGTTGTTATTATTAATAAGAAAAGCTGCGGGTCTGAAGGAAGAGGAGTGGGGTGGATACGTTTAAACCAAAAATTTACCTGAGGAGGAGGCGGAGGAGGAATACACAATGACAAAAAACAAAAAAAATCCCAAAAAATCGACAACCATACCAAAATCACAAATACCAAAAACCAAAAATACGGAGAGAAAAGCTTTATTCAAAGGACGTGTAAATACTGAAGCTATCCAGGACCAGGACTCTACTGCTACTTTCACACAACATACATACACACGCACACATGCACACACACGCCCATCCATTCTGCATCGACTCATCATGTCTGCGTCTGCTCATGTGTTTCCTATAGGTTTGCATGTTGGATTACTTTGAATGATTTTCTAACATCTGCTGTGTAAAAGCTCATATACGATTGTATGATATGTTTCTCAGCCCTGCTCTATCTTCATGTGTGTTTAAGTCTCTTTACCTACCTCTGGTCGCAAGAGCATAGGATAGTTTGACTTTAACTTCATAGCAGGCCTGACATGTTTTACACTTTGAGAAGATTTTTTTCTTTTCTTTTTTTTTGTTAACTATTTATTAGTGCCATTATGAACGGTTTAGCTGGTATTTATTTTGTATGCTGTTGTAGTGTTAGCTTTGGAGTGTGAGTCATTGTCATCGTCATCTTCAGGGTTTCCGCCAGAACAGAGAACAAAAAGCTGTCGGGTCCAGCTGGGGATTTAAGGTGGCACTCGGTTAAAGGTGGCGCTCAATGGCTCCTCGCCCGCCGTCATGCACGGCCTACTGGCAGGACAGCAGGACTGTGTAGGTGCGGCTTTTGCTATTTCTGTGCCGATGGTGAGAAAACAGGAGAAAGGGAGGCACAGTGCGTTTCTCTCTCCTCTTAACATGAAGATAAAATAATGTAGGCTATACCAGCAGGAGAGCGCGGTTAACCTTGTTTACATAACCCAAAAACAAAAAAAGATCCCAGCCAACAGCTTTAGTCTTTAAATAAGTAAAGTAAAAACTTGCCCCTCAGTTTGGACCCAGAGATCCCGTGAGGGGCTTGCAATACGCTGACGGAAACCCTGATCTTGATCTTCATCGTGGACGTGTCTGTCTTCGTGGCATCTTGTTTTTAATGTGAACCTTCTCTGCAGGAACATACGTTACAGTGATAATAAAACCCTCATCTCAGCCCTCACCAAGTGCCAATAGTTCAAAGATAAAGAGTTGGCACATTGAGTTGATTTCAAAGAGTGAATGAATTTTTTTTTTTTTTTTTTTTTCTTATCAAGACCTAAACATTTTCTGTTGTGCTTAATCAGACCCGTTCTTTGCTCGGTCTTAAAGATAACCCATTATCGGTGACTCCACGGCTTAAATGAACACGCCCTGCTAAACTTCACACTCTGAAAATGATGTTTGTAAAGAGTGGTGACCGTTTGGAAAGTATGAAATGGGGCTGTGATTGGAGATTTGCAGGAATCACCGTTTGAGATTGAAGGCTAAACAAGTCAATAAAGCCAAGTTTAGTCACAGCTGGCTCTCGTTCCTGCCTCGTCAATCAGCGTAGACGTCCTGACACCTGTATGTCTAGACATGTTTACTGATATTTGTCTGTTTCCATCATCACCCCATCAATCATTTCATTTTCCACCTCAGACTGCCATTAATTCTCAAATGGAAACCAAAGCATTTTTTCAAGGCTGGGCTTTTCTATAAGAGCCGCAGCCAAGACACATGAACACAATACAGAGACAGAGGTGGAGATGAGGGGGGCGGGGGGAGCTGAGAACAGGAGGGTAACACTGGAAGAAGCCCCCACTCCCCTCTGCTGTAATCCCCTCCACCCGGCCCGTCCAAGAAACCCAACTCGGGAAGGGGGGGGTTTCTTTATTTATACGGGACTGATCCTTTACTACAACAAAGAAGGGTCACGCTGGGACACGCTGTAGTGAGGAGGGAGCAGGTGTTACATGTTTTTTTGTTGTTTTTGCTTTTTTTTTTTTAAAGAGGATACCAAAAATAAACCCAAACCAAATAAAAACCAAACAAACCCAAAACCCAAGGAGCGACAGAAGCAAACCAAAAAGAACCCAAACCAAATGTGGCTGGAGGGAGGAGGACGGGAGGAGGACACGGTGCAGGAGATGAAACAAACGAAGCATCGCTGTGTGTCTGTCTGTAAGCGTCAGGGCTGCAGTGCCAGCCTGTCTGAAACTGTGTAGCATGGATGGAGGCGACTTAGAGGAGCAACAGACGGCTCCTCCCCTCCTCTGCCCCCCCCTCTCCAGCTCAGCTCTCTGGTCCTGGATGGAGCTAAACGCAAATGACCTCACTGAACTGAAATCTTATTTAAAAGGAAAAAAAAATCTGTTTTTATTTTTCTGTTGGTTGGTTCCGATTGTTTTATCTTTGCTGTGTCTCTTGATGCCGTTTTATGTACTGTACTTTAGTGCTTATTATTACTTATTTGGGATAACGTACTCGCTTACTTACTACAAGAGCTATTTTTTTTGTAGTCGTGCTAGAGATTTTTATCAGGTGGTTGGAAAAAAATACTGTGAAAATTTAGCTTCCAGATTTTTATTAGATAAAGAAACGGACTGTCTCGGCAGAAAAAAAAACTGAAGACGAACACAATAAGCCAAAAACGAAAAGAGTTGAATAGCAAACCTTAAAAAAAATTAAAAAATGCCAAACCAAATGAACCAAACCAAAAACACAAAGCGGGCAGGGACAGATACCGCCTTTTCTGCACAAGGGTGGAGAAATGTGTTGGTCTCAGTTAGTCTGAGTGTGTTTTTCTGTATTTAAGCGGTGAGAAAAATAAAAGGTTAGCAGTGATCTCTTGTCACTAATCCCGAAACCCAAAGACAGCAGCGTGAAACGCGCTCACAGATACAGAACAACACACACAGCGAAGGCCTCGGTTAAGGTGATGTGTTGCAAGTTGGACGCAAACGTATCCAAAGAATATTTGGTTTGATGCGCACCGGAAAAAGACAGTCGACACACGAGAATCGTTTCACAAACCAAGCTTTAGATGTGGGGAGAAGGGGCGTGGTCGCACCTTAAAGGTGAATCCTTTTCTCCACGTTGACTCTTAGACGGAATGTACCTGTTAGTGCTTCTATAGATTTTGTAGAAAAAAAAGATCTATGTTCTACTGCTTACTTATCGCTAATGTATTAAAAAGAAAAAATGCTTACAAAAAAGACTTTGAGGAAAAAAAAGATCCTTAAAAAACATTGATGATAATAACTTGATTTTAGACCAAAAATTTAAACTATCTCTCTTTGGATTTTTCTTTCTCCTTGTTAATCATGATTTAGACTTTTGATTGTACTATTTATTCAGGGTAGAGTTGGTTTGTTTGCTTGTCTTTATCTTTGCTATTTATTTGGTAATTTATTCCTATAGTTGTTTTTTCATTTTCCTATTTTGGGGATGTATTTGTCATGTTTTTCTTTTCAACCCCTTTCTGAGGTTCTTTCTTCTGTCTTCAAACCAAATAATACCAGAAATGCAAACGCAGGTTCTGTTAGGGGGGGCTTATATGAAGATATTCCCTTCCTTTCCTCATCGAGACGACTTTCCTCTTAAAGGGGAAGGGAAGCACGCAGCGGTGAGAGGTAGCACTGTGCGGACCGACGCTTCATGATTTGCAGGGGCACAGGTTTTGTGGACGTACATCCTGCTTTGTGTCTGGGCGTAATTAAAAGAAAAAGTCGGTCTAAAATCCAGCGTCGGTGCAGGGAAAGGATAAATATGATTTGCAGCATGAAGTGTTCTTTGAGGCACAATGCTGCCTCTGTTCTCTATCTTTTCTCCACAGGGAGAACACACAAAGCTTTACAGCTACACAACCAAAAACACAAAAGAAGAAGATCAACTAGGGCCAAGGCTTCGCTGTTTTTTACATGATAGAGAGGAAAGAAGGAGGCAAAGGAGAAAGAGGGTGATTTTGAATTCCCAGCTGTAAATTGCCTTCTAACGTCTCACTTTGTCTCCGTTTCTGTTTTTTCTTTCCGTTTCCACTTTTTGTGTAAGGTGCTTTTGCCTTCTTTTTAAATTTCCTCCATCCACTGTAGGATGTAAAAGAGAGATAGTTCATCATATACCTCATATTCTTTGATGATAAACCAAATAGATGAATGCTTTAAATCGCGGGGCTCCAGTGGGTATTGGGGTATGGGGACGTGTGGACTGTGTGCTTGTACTGACTGGAAGCGGCACGGTGAGGTCAAAGGTCAATATTCTTTATGGACAAAAGGTTTGGGAACAATTTGGGGGGGACCAAATCCTTGGATTGATTGTAGTTTTGGTGCAGTTTAGGGTTAAAAGGCCCCACTGGTTTACGCTCCGGTCTACACACACACACACACACACACACACACACACACATACATGCCTTGTCCCCCTGAAAACCACCCCCGCTGTCTGTGTTGAACTTTGAACACAGCCCTCTCCTCACATCCTACCCTCACTGCTGCCTCCCTGTCAAACATGCACTGTGGGCTTAAAGCTGCTCTTCTGACATCAAATCTGGATCTGTTATAGACTTTATAAAGCTTCCAGGTTTGTGCCTCGGAGCAACTTTAGCCCTCTTTCGCCTTTGGGTCTTTATTGCCCAATCTGATCAGTCCACGTGCATCAGGAGGCGCCGTAGGGCAGGTAGCCACGGGGACGGCTGAAACCGAGCTTGCTAGGTGACGCATCCAAACACGTTTCACAACTCTGTGTGTGTACGTGTGTGTTTATGTGTATGTGTGTTGAGAAAGTGGAAGTTGGAGGGAGAGATGTACACATGATCAAAACATCTGGATTCTTCCTGAGAGTTCAGATGTTTCGTCTTTTTTTCCCTACTCTCTGTCTCTCTTGAACCTCGGGGTTTGAGGGACCGGGTGCAAGGTGCAGGTCTCTGTGGCAGGGATACCCCCTTAGCGAATGATACCAAAGTCAATGCCCTGCCATGTGACCCAGCGCGATGTTCACGCTCCCAAAAATCCTGACGTTGCAATAACTGTCAGGCATTCTCCTCCATAAAATCTTTACAGAAGTTGTTCTTTGTTTTTAAACACAGTTGCACACTGGAGGGATGAAATCTTCGCTTTCTTGCAGAATGTTAGATAAGGTTACAGTAGCATATAAAGCCAATGCGGCTATGGTGATGCCAAAGATTGTCTTGTAAAGTTCAGCTGTGAAGCCTCAAGTTTCATATTTTGGTTGTCGCCTTCTTTTAATCAAAAACAAGCCGTCACATTGGCAGAAATGGAAACTGAGGGTGGCTGCATCCTCGGATAGTAGCAACTGTCAGTCACACTAAATCCTCTTGACTTATTTCTTGCAAATGGAAGAGTCTCCTCCTGCTGGCCATTAGAAAGAATGCAGGTCTAAGGCACTCCCCCCCCCTCCCCCTCCCTTCTGGCTTGACTTTTCAGACCCATCTTTATATACAGTCTTTAACATTTTAACCACTGAGCTTAAGAGGTGTGGGTTGGTGTTTTGTTTTTTTTAATCTGTGGATTGTAGAGGTGTTGAGCTGAATCTTTTCTCAGTCACATGTCCCACAGTGGAGACTAGAAGTGCTGTTGTCAGATCAGCCTTTGTACACGGTAGATCAAACTGGCTAAAAAAAAGCCACACATGAACAGGTTTAGATTTTGCACCAACCTGAAAATAGCTGATTGAATTTAATGCAAATGTTAACGCTTCTGCTCTCTGCTGGATGTACCAAAGTGCATTTAAACTGTAGTGCTTCACTTAGAGTGAAGCTTTGATGACTGACTGCCAATGCAGTGAGCCAGCATGTGACTGAGGGTAAAGTTGAGAGGATGGTGGTTTATGTCGGTGTGACTTTTCTGTTCATGTTTCTCAACACCAGCTCTCCTTGTGGATGTTAGGAAGGAACCTTGTTGCACGCACCCGTAAAGTATTACTAAGGCTCCCTATAGCACCATGAGTTATTACATCCTGGAACTTAGAAGAAAGTGAATGCTGCTTCCTTTCTTTATGCTACACCAGTCTACCGACAACCCTGGACTGTAGCTTCAGATCTACCCTACAGTCACGATCATCTTATCTAACAATCAGCAAGAAAGCGAATGAGCCCATTTCCCATCTAAAACGTCTGACTATTCTTTCAAAATGTGAGAAAGTAGTCAAATTTTGTCGCTGCGCACGAAGCCATGAGAGATGTAACTGCTGAAGAGTGAGAGACACAGCAAGCTGAGCAAAAGAAAGCTCGTCTTCCTCTGCCCACTCTCATCCACACCGACACGCTCTTCCTCTCCTTCATCCATCCCTTCTCTCTCTCCCTCTTCCACAATACAGCTTTAATCCAAAGGTTCTCCTGCAACACAGCAAAGCAAGTCAGATGTTAAAGAATAAAACCAAAGAGCTCTAACCTGACCTTCTCTTCTACACAACGCTTCTCCGCTCCATCCTTCACCTCTCTCTCCCTCGATCTCCATCCCACCCTTTCTGTCGTCTCCCCTCTGAATCCTTATGTCGCCTAGCGAGCCGGTCTGAAGCATTAACCTCAGCTATCCAAAGGGATATAATAATAATGATAATAATTAAGATGATGATGATGATGAAATGTATATTTTTAAGTATTTGTCATTGGAAAAATAATCTTAAGCTTCTCATAATTATGATGATCACGGTGATGACGACGATGATGACGATGATAATGAAGTTTCTCTTGGTATCTTTGTAGCTGTTCTGATCCTTCTTAAGTTTGTGTCCTTTCTGCTTGTGCTGCCAGAGTACTGCTTTAACTACCATCACCTCCCTCCCTCCCTCTGCACCCACCTACCCCTGCTTTTCATTTGCTTCACCCCGATGTTTGGTCCTAACATCTACCTGTATGACCTTTACCCCTGGATGTTTGTCTACACCTGTGTGTGCGTGTGTGTGTGCAAAAGAGAGAGCGGGAGAAAGAGCGAGCTGTAAAACTCTGACGAGGGGAAGTTTGAGATTTTTTTTGCTGGAAGCGGTCGGTGGGCCGACCTAGTCTGTTGAATCTACCTGTGGGTGTGTCTGTGTGTTTGTCTGTGTGTGTATGTGTGTGACTGGGCGGGATTTGGGTCGTTGGAAAGTGGGATGGGTGTGGCAGACAAAAAGATTGTTCTTTGGAGAATAACGAACTCCAACACATGACCTGTTATGTCAACTGTAACGTGCTGTTTGCCAACTTCCCAGTACATGTAGCTTTAATTCCCCCTGCCACAATAGTCCATGTGTGTGTGTCTGAGTGTGTGTGTGTTACTGCGGGTAGGGCTCCGTGACCGTCACTCCTCCCCCTTTTGTGTCTTCCATCCTGTGAGCAGCCCCCCTCCCCTTCTGTCTGCCCCCCTTTATTCTCCCTTGTGGTAGCAAGTTAGCCTTTTACTGTATTTATCTTGAAAACCAAAAAAAAAGGAAGAAAAATAACTGCTTGTTCATTGTACAGTGTTGTTCATTTTAAGTCATTTTTGTAACTGAAAGTGTTTCATTCATCCAAATAAAACAGGAGACAAAAACTGTACAGACGATCCCCGGCTGCCTCTCGTCTGTTCTTCTTTCTGTGTTGAACCACAGGTTTCACTTGGTTTGGTGAAACCTCATCACCGAAACAGGAACTGTACCTCAGCTTGTCATGCTGGGATTTATCCAGAGGAGGGCACTGTTAGATTTGATATCTCTCCTAACAGAGGCCCGTTTACCATCCTCAGCTGATGAGCTGACCTCCTCCAGTATGGAGGACAACATGTGCCAAACATAAAATCAGTGAATACTTTAAATAGCTGCATGAATTAATCCGTTTTCCTAACCATAAAGTGACCATGTTAAGTCACTTATGTGACAGTTCCAGATTTTGAAACTGAAAAATGTTTCTTGCCATGTGTTTTTCTGCTGTTTCTACAGCTTTTCATGTTTTTAGCTATAAAAGGCTCTGGGGTATTGTCGTCACCATGGCAGCGCAAACACGCAAATTTGTGAATGTGATAACACGTAAGAATTTGGTGCATCTGCTAAAAGTCTTGGACAAGTTCAAATCTCAGTGACCTTGACCTCAAGGTCAGAGGTCAAGTTTTCTGAAAACCTTGTGAATGCAAAAGCTCAAGAATGAGGTAACGTAGGATTTTGAACTTGATACCAAACGTTTATCTACTAGGAGTGCTGAGGGGCAGCACTTTGAATGCCACCGCTATTCTTATTGCAGGAATTGGCTCACTCATATGGCATGGACTAGAATGTTATCCGATCTTAAACAAAGATTGACAGCAGGGGTTCAAACAGAGAGTCATTTCCTCCTAAAATGTAAACCATTCAGTGAACTAAGTAATGCTTACTTTAACCAATCACGCACTGTATTTCCATATTTCAACGAGCTAAACAACATTTGATCATTAAAAAGTCACACACGTCCTTTCTCTTCCTACTTCCACAATACAATTAAGTTATATTTCAAGTCAAACCACTCAATAAACAGCTCTGTAAACAGCTATACATCATAAACACACACACAGAGCTGTTGATTGATTTGGGCTGAAATTTTATTTTGTTTTATTGTTCTTTTATTCCTTTATAAAGTATATTTTGGGTTGGAGCATGGACCAGAGAGTGTAGAGAGCCAGCTTCACCTGACAGTTTTACTCATTATTCGTGGCTATAAAGTCATCAGGTTAGAAATAAACATCAGAACCACAGTTTAATTTTTTACAAAGCTTTATGTTAATTTTCATTTATCCTTTGAGTTATTAACCAAAGCTAAACTATAGCGTGTTTTACCATCGCATTTACTAAAAAATTATATGGCAACAAATCACAACAACAGTTGCCTCAAAACACTTGAGGCGCTATCTGTAACTTTTTTCACTTTTAGGTCATTGCTGCAATAACAAATGCAACACACTGGATGGTTAGTGCTTCTCACTTAGTGAATCCATCACTTTTCCTTATCTTGCATTATACACGGATGAATATTTTTATGTTGATAAATAACACATTTGATGGCTGTAGAAACTAGTGCAACAGAGAATCCAGGCTCCATCCTGTCTTATATCAACGCTGAAGGCTGGTGGTGGTGGTGTATTACACGCCACGGTCCAGAGGAGTCAACATCCATGTTTTCCAAAAAGAATTCCAGATTTCCATTGTTATAACTGCATAAAAGTTTGCCGGGTTTAAATGCAGTGGGTCCAAAGACTGCGGGCATCCAGTATTGATTGGATGCAGCCTTGTCCCTATCACACAGAGATTTTTCCAGATTCTCAGGATCTCTTGATGATATATACTCTAGATGAGATATTAAATGTCTTTACGATTTTACACTGAGTAACATTATTCTGAACTTGTTCCACAATTTGTAGAAGTTTCTACAGATTAGTGAACTTCTGAAAAACTCTCTACGATGCCCACGATACTGCTCTTTTCCTAGTGGATGTGCTGATGGAGGACATGCAGAGGGTTGCTGTGACAGAGGTGGATGTAGAGATGAGGTGAGATGGAGCAGAGTGTCCACTGTGACGACCTCTAAAGGGAGCAGCCAAAGTAAGAGGAAGAAGAAGAAAAAGATGCAAAATGTTCCAAAAGGGTGAACAAGGGTGATGACATTTTCAACTTTTTTTTTTTTACCCCATCACAGATTTTTTTGAGACATGTTGCTGCCATCAAGTTCAAAATAATCTTTTTTAAAAATAATATTTTAAACATTTGATTTATTGTTATGTTTTTCTGCATTTTATTGTGACTAAATTAATACATGAAATACGAGGCAGCAAAGTGGTGGTTAGCAGTGTTGCATCACAGCAAGAAGGTCCTGAGTTCATTTCCACCATCAGGCTGGGGTCTTTCTGTGTAGAGTTTGCATGTTCTCCCTGTGTTTGCATGGGTTCATTCCGGGTACTCCGCGCTCTCCAACAGTTCAGAGACGTGCAGTTAGTGGGGATAAGTTAACTGGAAACTCTAAATTGCCTACAGGTGTGAATGTGGGTGCGAATAGTGGTCTCTTTCCCTATGTGTTAGCCCTGCGACAGACTGGTAACCTGTCCAGGGTGTACCCTGCCTCTCGCCCCCTAAGACAGCTGGGACCCTAAAAAAATATAAGCAGTAGAGAATGGATGAATGGATGAATGGATGAAATATGGGTTCATGAGATTTGAAAAAGAGGTATTCTGTTGTTCTGTACTTTTGGAATAGTTGTATCACGAGCGACCGATATAGGATTTTTAAGACCGATACCATAAACAGATTTCACTCAGATTTGTTCTGTGTATTTATTTATGATTCCCCTTTAATAATATAAGAATATATAACAATTCAGTTTAAAAGCAATCTTGCTTTACTGGCGCAAGTCATGGATTACTCATTTACACTGTGCTCAGATCTGCTGTTACTGCATTAAGTCGCGCTCCTGGATAAATCGGAAGTCAGAAATTCCGAGTTCCCAGTCAGAAATTTTTTGTGGCGCATCCCCTCAACTTGGATTTACTGCTAGGGAAGTGGAAACAGACAAACGTACCCAGAGTTAGCCACTGTGTGTAAATAGCAGTAAAGATTTTAATCTGTACTGCCACTATTGTGTATTTGTGACTAACTAATCCATTTGCATATAGAGCATCTGTGAATGTGTTATTAAAGTGCAAGAAAAGAAGTATAATGCTGTATTGCTAATGATAGGCTCTACTTTGCTAAGAACTAAAACAAAATCCAGTTTTCCTCACTTTTCCTGGAATGCGTTAACTCGGGAGTGACGGCATCCGATTTCCGAGATATCTGGAATGTGTCATAAGTGGGAAGTTGTAGATGTTCATTTGGTGGGCAAGCTATGCACCATCAACCTCTACAACATAGTTTATTTTTGTGAGTTTTCAACTATCAGCCGTTATAAATACAAACACCGATATTGGCAAATCGCTAATATCAGTGATATCTCAGCACCCACGATACATCGTTCAGGCTCTACTACCTACTGTGTTGTGGATGTCAGGAGTACATGCTACAAGTAAGAGAGAATAAATCTATCAAAGTTGCAAGTTAAAGCTTCAATTTACATTGGACACATTGTTCTATTATCCATATTTTTCATGCTGTAGATAATTAGTATTTTCAGTACTGAGCCATATGCTGATTATTTTAACATCCATCACATGCTTGGGGGGGAAGAGCCATCACAATTTACCACAGGTGATTCCTTTTTCCAGCTTGAACCAGCATGCTATCAATCAGCTGATGAATAAATTGATTAATTGTAGCAGATCTAAACCATATTAGTTACACATGAAAAAAGTGGGTCAAAACAACCCACCGCCTTGAGTAAAACCGATAAAAATAAAAAGCATCCTCGGCACACCGGCTCAAACTGGATCTATTTAATGTGAGACGAGCTCATGTAGGCGAGGGCTGCAGACTCTCATCATGTGTCCCCACACCCTGAAGATAAGTTCTCACCCAGCACACTGGGAGGTGGGGAGGAGACAAGAAGTCACGTCATCCTCATCTCTCCCTCCATTTATTTTCTCTCAGCTGCGTCAGGGGGCAGCTGCTAAATGACAAACAGCACTGCATACATTTGGCCTTCCCCGATCTTGTTTCCTCATCCAGAAGTGCATGTGTTTGTCTCCTCGTCTGACTCTTTTGGCGTTTCTTTCCTCGTTCAGCTCTTCCTCCTCATCATCATTCCTCTCCCTCTCTTGTTAACTCCTCTCCTTGAGTCTGTCTCCCTCTTCCTCTCTCCTGCTCTCCCCTGCTGTGTGGCACAGTAGGTGGATGATTAGGTAGGATGCTGGAGTGTGTAAGTGTGACAGCTTTCAGACACCCACCTCCGAGTTGAGTCACGGACGGCGGTGGTGAGCATGTGATCCTATCACCAGGGTGACTCGGGTAGATCTGTGTTGCTGTGTTGTCGCTTCGATACGTAATGTTTGTTCTGCTCCAAAATGTCGACTTCTTAGAGGTAGCTGAGAAATCGTATTTATACATCTAAAGAACATGAACTTTGTTTCTGATCGTTCATTGCAAATACAGTTTTCAAAGGCTGAGTTTTCTGTTCCACTGTGTATTTGAGGTTGTTTCATTTAAAAGCTGTTTCTAACCCAATCACAATATGCCTATAAGCATTAAGAACCCATTTATATAGACTTAGATCCATTAGTCTTTGGATGATGACACAATGTTTACAGTTTTTGTCACTGTATGTCATCAGAGGGGATTTTAAATCAAACAATAAAGATGTTATTGTAGTGCAGACATTCAGCTTTAATTCAAGGGGTTCAACAATTTTTATACTTAGTGTCTCCACTTTTAGAGACTCAAAAGTTAACTGTACAGCTGACTGAGAGTTTCAGGTCAGGCTAGTTTGTTATTTCGTGATAAATTAAGCAGACAAACGATCTGGAGTTGATTCCAAGTGTTCAAGTTGAAGGATGTTTGCACTAAAACTCTCAATATATGTCCAAATATGTTGATGCAAGTGAAGGAGGCCATCATTAAGCTGAAAAAGCCAAATAAACCTCCCAGAGAAATAGAAAAAAAAAAAGGTCAAATCAATGCTCCAGCCAGCTCAGACACTTGTGACCCTGTTCAAACCTACACTCATATAACACACAGAGCTGCATACAGAGTCAGGTAAAAGCCCCAAATGTCTTACATTAACAGTATAACAGTAATATTTAAAAAATTCCCTGGGAGGCCTGGGAGCTTGAGGGTTCTGCACAGTATTTTTGCTCTTCCTATACTGCGCTCTTCTGGACAGAGATCTCAGGTGTTGTTCCTGGAATCTGCTGGAGCCACTCGAATAGCTTGGGGGTCACTACACTGAGTGCTCCGATCACCACTGAGACCAGTGTTACCTTCAACCTCCACATCTTGAGCTCTTCTCTCAGCCCTTGATACTTGTCCAGCCTCTTGTGTTCCTTCTTCCTCATGCTGCTAACACTCGGTATCGCTACAGCTGTCACTATGGCTGTCTTCCTCTGCTTGTCCACCACGACTATGTCCAGTTGGTTAGCCATCAACATGTGTGGTAGGTTAACTAGCTGTAGATGTGAATTTGAGCATGATCTGTTGTCCATCTCTCTGTGTTAGTCTCTCATACGAGGCAGGCTCCCAGCCCTCTGCGGCAGGATAAGTGGTTAAGGAAATTGATGGATTTGCTCCTCTGGAACATTTCCACTTCCCTGAGCATACGTGGAAATTCAGAGGTGGGGAGGGCGCATGCACGTCCACCAAGAAAGAACAGAGCAAGCATCAACATCAACAGATATGTTGGCACAAAACAGCATGAATGGAAGTGCTGGGCTGGAAGTCGCTTGCAAAGTGGAGGAAACCCACTTGCATGATGGGGAAAATGTAGAAAAAGAGAGAGAGCGGGAAGAGGATAGATGAAGAAAGTTAGTTAATCGGGAAATGCAGTGGATTAGCAAAGCAGAAGTGAGGAAGTCCACATGACATACATGTGCGGGTATGGCAGGGCAGTGGACTTTTGAAAAAGATTGTTTAACACAATCCTGGAGAGTAAGAGGATGCCCGAGGATTGGAGAGGAAGTGTTCTGGTACTGATTTTCAAGAACAAGGGTGATGTGCAAAACTGTAGCAACTACAAGAAGATCAAATTCAAATACCATGAAGCTATGGGAAAAATTGTTCAAGATAGGTTGAGAAGAAAGTTGACGATCAGTGAGCAGCACTGATTTCATGTCCAGAAAGAGCGCTACAAATGTAGTGTTTGCTTTGAGAGTGTTAATGGAGAAGTTAAGAGAAGGTCAGAAGGAGTTTCACTTTGTCTTTGTGGATCTAGAGAAAGCACATGATAGGATGCTGCGAGAGAAACTGTGGTACGGCATGAGGAAGTCAGGAGCATGTGAGGGTGTTGCAGGACATGCACGAGGACAGCGAGACAGTGCAGTAGGAGTGGCAGATGTATTCAAGGTGGGGGTGGGATTACATGAGGGGTTGCCTCTGATTCTCTTCTTTATAGCAGTGGATAATAGAGAGGCTGACAGACGAGGTCAAACAGGAGTTTCTGTGAACTATGACATCTCCAAATGATATTGTGATCTGTAGTAACAGTAAGGAGCAGGTGGAAGAGATCCTGGAGAGGTGGAGGTATGCGCTGGAGACGGGAGAAGAGCGGTTTGGAGATAAAGTCAGAAAGGCAAGGCTGAGATGGTTTGGACATGTGCAGAGGAGGGATAGTGGATTCACTGGAAAAAGGGATGCTGAACATGAAGCTGCCAGGCAGGAGGAAAAGAGGAAGACCACAGAGAAGATTCATGGATGTGGTGAAGGAGGACATGCAGAAGGGTGGTGTGACAGAGGAGGATGTTAGAGATGGTGAGAGATGGAGGCAGATAATCTTTCTGTCGTGATCTTTAAAGGAAGCAGCCAAAAAAGAAGACACATTGCTTATTTTGTTATAATATGAATAACCACAGCTCGGTCTGGAAATATTACTGGATTTACTGCCGAGCTTAAACCACACATGTTTACTTCTTTTAGGTAAACTCTGCTTGTGTGTTAGCTTCTAATGCAAAATAAGATCACTGCTTTTCTCAGATCAAATATTGTTGCTATGTAACAGCTCAGAATCAAAATGTCACGACATCTCTTGATAGTTATCATGTCAGGGAGCAAATTATATCGCTGTGGCACTGATAGGGATCATAACTTTCCTCGTGCCACACTAAATGTTTGACATCATCTGCAAAACGACGCCCATAAAAGTCACTCTTCATGACTGTAAAACCGCACGGTGGCATGTAACCGGAGAGCCACATATCTGGTTAGGTGAGGAGTCGGTTAACACAGTTGTAATTCCACTGGGTTTGGAAGAATCCCAGTAAAGGTGAAACTGGCTACAAATAAGGCCTCAGTGTGTCAGTGGTACGCGAAGACAGAATGCCAGCTGTCAGTTTAACCAGGAACGCTGCCAGAGTGTGTGTGTGTGTGTGTGTGTGTGTGTGTGTGTGTGTGTGTGTGTGTGTGTGTGTGTGTG
>NW_005187446.1:395004-406473 GCF_000239375.1 Pundamilia nyererei | reverse complement strand
GTGTGTGTGTGTGTGTGTGTGTGTGTGTGTGTGTGTGTGTGTGTGTGTGTGTGTGTGTGTGTGTGTGTGTGTGTGTGTGTGTGTGTGTCGGTGGGTGCCAGTGAGAGGCAGTGCCAGCGATGAAGTGCCACTAAACAGATCTGGTTTCCCTCCCTGAGGAGCAGTGCGTACGTGTGTGTTGCGTGTGTGTGTATAAGTTACAGTGTTTTGTGTGGCAGCCACAGCTACTCTCAGGTTGACCTCCTGCTCTCTACTAAAGCCCCACAGAGAAAAAATATTGGTTTATTTAACCCAAACTGTGGCTCGTGTGCTAAACTTATCCTCTAGAAATTGTTAAAGGTAGTAGCAATGCTTCAGTTCATTCTCACATTTGTGGAAAGGGAAGGTTCCCAGTGAGGATCCCAGTGCTGCACGAACTGTGTCTGGACCAGACATTTTTCCCCTTTTGTTGTCATTTTTCTTAACATATTGTTGTTTTAAAGCAAAGAAAAATGCACTCGAGGACAGTCGTGGAGCTTTTTCCCATTCTCTGGTGCTGCTGCAGCGTTTCTCTAAACCATAGCTCTAATAAATATGTGTCTGTCTGCTTCGAGTGGGAAAGACAAGGACAGTGTCACTGTTTTTAGTTCTTTGACAAAGTTTTTACTTTGTGTTGCTTACTTCTGCGAGAACCACGGGCTGCTTCGCCTTAACCAAAGAAATATTTCAGCTCTTAATTCTTCCACAGAAATCTCTTTAAAAGCATAAAATGAGTCAATTTTCTTCCATTCATCTAACAGACTTATTTGAACAGTTTATAGACATACTTGGCCTTGTCTTGTCAGCACCATTGTTATTCAATCACTCAAAGGTGTACATGTAGAAAGTGTTTAAGACAGGCGTTACTTCCCAAAGCTTCATGGTGGATGAACTCAAAACATCTTGCTTCTTTGCTTTCTTCCTGTCGTCTTTTCAGTTCACTGAAGTGTTTATAATGTATTTCTTCATGGTAAATCTGCAACCAAGATATAATCAGGATTATATAAATATGCCACAGTTAGCAGTGGATATGTTGTATGACTCTGCTCTCTAATCCTCCTCCTCTTATCTCTCCTGTCATTCCCTCTGCTTTCACCTTGTCAATAAAATACTGAAAGCCTGAATGAAAGCAGGATGCCGGCACTCCATGGAAATTAACATCAGAGTGTTCTGGGAGAGATAAGGACGTGACAGCCATTTAGTGCCTTCTTCATTCCTTCATCATTGCACTTTTACGAGCATTTGAACAAACAAACACATAAACTCCCTATAAGCTAATAGTGGGAACAACATGAGGGCCAAACGCCCCCTGATTGACACGTCACCCAGGGCTCCCGGTGCCCTGAGAATCCCTCTCACCTCCTCACAGCCTTACAGATGATGGCTTTTATTTTGTTCACTTGCTTCACTCCACAATATTCATACCGGTCTGTTCAAACGAAATCAATAAGCTGTTCTGACAGCCCCATCTGCTTAGAAAGACGATAAAAAAAAAAAAAAAAAAAACGAAAAAGAAGCCTGCCAGTGGGCCTTGTGTTTCGATTTTTTTCTTTCTTTTTTGATTATTTGCTCAAAGGTGAAGCAAACCTTCACAGCCAGACAGGAAATACTGACTCATTTGTGGCTGTTCTGAATATTCCTGTGACAATGTTGGTGAAAAGGTTCAGGGGTACCATAGCATACCAGTTTTGATCTGTTATATGTATTCATCATATACTAGAGGATTACAGCTACAATCCTAAAACCAGTCTTTGCAACCAGGGGTCAGAGCACCAGGATCCCCACCCTCTGGCCACCACTCGATCCACAACTGGCATGGAACTTAACCTCCAAGAATAAGCACCTTAAACTCCACGGCTATGGCTCAGCTGAAGTGGAGGAGTTTAAGTATCTTAGGGTCAGAGCAGGAGAATGGCAGACAGATTGGTTGTATGAATGCTTTACTGGCATGTTGTGATTAACAGAGCTGAATCTGAAAGCTAAGCTGTCATTTACAGGTTGATCTATGCTTCCACCCTCAGCTACATTCATGAGCTCTGGATAGTGACTCTAAAGAGCTCTCCTTTAGAGATAGGCTGAGGAGTTCACTCATTCTCAAAAGGAGGCATTGAAGGAGGTTTGGGTATTTTCAACCAGGAGAAGTCCACAAGGTAGATCCAGGACATGCTGAAGAGATTATATCTCTATATATCTCTCAGCTGGCTTGGGAACGCTTTGATACACTGCTTTTGATTACACTGCTTTTGATTACACTGCTAACCCTGCTACTTGTACCCAGATAAGAAAACAGACGGATGGATGGATGATTACAGCCTGCAGGGCTTTTAGATACAAGTTAAAGGTACATTAATAAAAATAAATTCAAGATCAGTGAAACAATAAAAACAAGACCAACCTAAGCCTAAATCTCCAGTTAGGCCCAAATCATCATACTGGCTCGAATACTTTTCTACTCATATGGAACCTATCCCTAACCTATCCTAGTGATTTAAAGTGGATGTGTCATGTTCTGTGCATCCACAGATAGATCTACTTAGAAATTGCAAGAAATTGTGTAAGAAGTCCTTATTGTCTGTAAATGTCAAATAGTACATTTTAATAAAGTTATATGTATGAACTTTATCAGACTTTTCACATATTGTTACTGTTTACAGGTGTCTCTGCCACAGTACCAATCAATCATGCTTAACATGTAAGCACCCTTTGAGCTAAATGCGAACAACATGCTGATATTTAACAGACCTGTAGTATCAACATGTCACAGTGCTAACATTTGTTAATTACTCAAGGTTTAAACACAATGTACAGCTGAAGCAAATAGGAACAGCATTGCAGTTTGTTACTCCAGAAACAAAGGTCATGTACAAATAGACAAATCTGGAAAAATCAGCAACCAGCAGGTTTTTATGTTATCGTGTGAAAAGCACCCACGTACAGGACACTGAGGCGGATTTAAATAAGTGAATAATGAGCCTTTATTCAGCTCACAAAGTCCAGAGTTTACAATAATACACAATCGAAGCAAGTAAAGGTACAGTAAGATCTGGACAAAAGGAAAGACAAAGCCTTATACACACACAACAGGACACAGGACAGAAGACAGGCAATTAAGGGCAGGTGAAAACACACAGGGAGGTGTGGTCGCTTGTTTCTCACACCGAATTTATATATTTTTATTCATTTATTTTTGCTGTCGTCAAGTAAAACAATCTTTTTTTTAAATGATCATGTATGCATGCAAAACATTGGTTCATGACCAAAAGGTCGACCACTTACATAGTTTTCAGCTGTACAAAGTTTCCCTTCAGAGAGTCTAAATCAGGCCTTCCTGACACAATTCAAAATTGTGAGATTATTTTCATTTCCGTATGGCAAAAACATTACATTTTCAGTCAAGAATTCAACAAGCTTCTATACGGAGCAGTCATAAAGGAGGGAAAAGTTAGGAAGTAAAACTAGAACTAGACACAACAGGAAACTAGCCTACAAAGCAAAACAGGAAGTAACTCAAAGAAAAAACACTAACATGTGAAGGGTAGCCATAAACGAGTAGTCAGTGACAAGGATACGCGGATGACACATTAAGGAGTAGGAGTCAAGAAGAAGGACTAACGATATAATAACTGTAAAGTCACAAGACACAGAAGGATGAGAAAAAAACTAGAACAGAAATAAAGGAACGAAAATTAAAAAAAAAACACAAGAAGAACTGAAGCTCAGGAAAACTAGAGTTATAATAAAATCACAACAATAATCGAAAATTCACAATAATAATTTAAAAAAATGTAAAAGGGCACAAAATATATGTGTGGGCTTGACAATTTACAGTTCATCCTCTGGGATATTTGTTAAACTCTGATGGCAAACCATGTAGTGTTTGTGTTTTTTTAACAAAGCACGACTTTAAAAAACAGTACAGCAAAACTGACGTTGAGCAAATGACAAACGAGGCAGCTATGACAATGAATAATGCTTCACATCAGCACTCGATACACCCGGGTTACTTGATATGACCTAGCGTAACCAGCCAGCCAAAAAAGGTTAATTGCATGAAGCTAATATAACAAGGTAGGCAATGTGAAAGACGGGTACAACAACTTCAAAGACTGCTTATAAAAGTTTACATTTATTGTCATCTTTCTAAGCAAATGGAGTTATCTAAGGTCTTTTCTATCCACTAAAGAAGGCCACGTGAACCAGCTGATGGAAACCTTGGACAAAGCTAGTGAGATGACCCTGAATTCAGACTTTTTATTAAACATCTAACAAAATATGTCATGTTCTGTTGTCTCTATTCTTGAATGAGCCGTACTGGGGAAAAAAGGAGGAAAAAAAAAAAGACACCGCACACAGACCTCAGCAGCAGGCAGGGCAAAGATAATTAGCTGAGGGCTTACATGATGTAAAAACATGAACCGTCAGACCGCCTCAATACACAATAGCACGCGCGGGTCAGAAAAAATGAATCAGCGCCACTGTATAACAGCAGCTCCCACACTGTGAATGAGCCCACAGCGCGGCACCTCCACAAAAGGACCTACAGTACAGCGACGCAAAAACAATCACACACACACACAAAGGCACGCACGTATGTGGAGAAATCCGACAAAGCAAAGGATGATGGTGATTATGACACATAGCTATGCCACCCACAGTGGTGCCTGTGCGAGGGCAGAGCACATCAAACTGAGCAAGTGTAACACATGCTCTGTGTCAGTCCTCCTCCCCTGCACTGGCATGTAATGTATGACACATAGCTGAACCACCTACAGGCCTGCTGTCTCCATGCCCAGCTGATGATGATGGTGATGATGGGAGGGGTACCAGCCAAGGGGACAGATTCTGCCTGATTGAGTGAAAGAGGAGATAGTGTGCATGTGTGAGTGTTTACTAGCTGATGCTTGAATGTGTCAGAGAGAAGACGCGTTTTCGATTTGGTCAAAATGTTTTTGTTTTGGGGTTGCTTTTTTTTTATTTTAAAAATATCTCCAAATGTCATTGTAGCGTGGAACGTCATTTGCTATTCCCACCCTGGTTAAACATGTGAATCCATGTTGGAATCAGACCTCTGGGTGTTATGTGGCAGCAGGGGCATCTGTCCTGGGCTGAGGGTTATTCTCTGTATGCGAGGAACGTGCGGTATTGGGTGGGCGAGAGGGGGCATTTCAGTGGCTGGTGGCCAAGTACTTCTAGGAGATCCAATGTGAGTGACCCCGGCTTAGCCCGGTGTGAGGATGTCTAATTGAGGATGTGAGATAGGGGGGGAGAGAAGCAGAGGGTGTTACTGGATCTGACCCAGACATCTTCTACAAATACAGTACAAGCCCAACACACACACAAGCACACAAAACAGGGCGTGATCCAGAAACCTAATCTAATTCTGGTCTTGCTGTGACACACATGGATGGATGAGAGGGAGCAGGCAAGTCATTTGTAGTGTGTGGGGGGAGATGATGCAGAATGTAAAATAAACTGCCTTGTTCATTCATTCATTGCGCATATTTTTATTCACGTTATGATGTTGTTATTATTGCAATCTGTCATTTATAGCTCTACTTTTAAAAAAGGTCATTGTGATTACCACTCCATCTGTTTGTGACAAACATACCTTGAGACCTGTGGAGAAACTGGCATTAAATCTTGTAAGCAGATTTAAGACAGAAACGTGGCTATTTTAAGGAATTTCTGAGTTTTTGTTGCTATCTTCTTTTGTCTTGAAACCACCAGCAAGCTTTCCATTTTAAAAAAGGTAACCTCCTCACCATTTATCATAGTTACTTTGTACAATCTTGGTTATACAACCAGCTTTCCTCTTGCACCTTCATCAAGACCAGTGTGTGCAATCGGGTGATTTTTTTGATCACACCTTTATAAACTGCTATAGTTTCAAGTAACTGTTTTTAAATGTTTTACACAGATAGCTGGTTTAAAATCGTTGTGGTAAAACATATATTTTAAAATTCATATCATTATTCTCCAGCCCAAAATTTCACTTCACAATGAAACAAAACAGACAAGCAGTAAAGGCTGGACCAAGCTGATGATGAGTTTTGTTAGCAGTTTAATGATGATTACTTTGTTTCTTGATAACTTTTTTTTTTTTTTTTAAGTTTTTTGAAGGCAGCCGAAACAAGATATAAGAACAAAAGCGACACATTATCACCCCTTAAAACAGTTGCCATAGAACCTTAACTTCTGGTATATGGGCTGCTTCTTATATTGCACTTTTATGCTCTACTTGAAAGCACTCAAAGTGCTTTATATAGCCAATATGTCTGTGAAGGTTCTCAGTCATCCAGGTCATCATAGTCTAACGAGCTTGGAAAGAAAAGTGCCTGGATTTCTTTAGGTTTCTTGAAGATGTTTCACCTTCTTCAGTTCTAAGAGCAATTGGTGGAGAGTCCCTGAATTTTTACAGACAAAAACATGGATGTGCCATGGGCTCCCCTGTGTCACCTACTGTAGCCAACCTTTACATGGAGGAAGTGGAAAGAAAGGCTCTTGGCTCTTTTAAAGGATACCTACCCACTGGTACAGATATGTTGATGACACCTGGGTCAAAATCAAAACCAAAGAATGAGAATCCCTCACTGCTCACATCAACTCAGTGGATAAGTTCACCAGGGAAGACATAAAGAATAGCAGTTTGCCATTCCTGGACTGTGTTGTATGCATTGAGGAGAATGGAAACCTCAACATTGAAGTTTACCGGAAGCCCACACGGACCAGTACGTACTCTCCGACTCCCACCGTCCTCTGGAACACAAACTTAATCAGGACCCTACAACACCGGGCAGAAAATGTTCTAAGCCAGAAGAGAAAAAGAGGGAACACACACGTTTTGAGAGCTACATCAACTCCTTTTGTAATTTGATATCTAATTGCTTCTTTTGTTACAGAAACCAAAAAGCACTAATCCATCATGCTAGAGTAAAAATATGATGACAGTCTCCTTGCAATTAGGAAAAGTCTGTGGCAACCACGACCTCTGGGCAAGTAGCTGTAGCCACCAACTGATCTGTTTGGGTTGACAAGCGCATCTCATCTGGGTGACACATCTCTTTGTAACAGGGGACCCGACTGAGATGGTTTCCAGTCGTTTGTATTCTGGTTTAATTCCTGAGCACCTATTTCACTTTGCAGCTAAATTGCTGTCTTGCAGCAACCACGTCACTATCTGTGGAGGAAAGTCTGACTTCTATTGCAAATTCACGAGGTTCTGACTGCACTCTGAATGTAAGAAGTTATGGTGAGTTTCTGTATATGAAGATGGCAACATATTTGTGATTTTCTCCATATTATCACAGACAGATTGAAAGTAATTACCAACTTGACCTATTTGATCATAAACTGATGGCGGACTGAGTCCATATTTTTTCCATTTTGGTGCAAAGCACCAAACTCATTTTAAAGACAGCTACTGACTGCAAGTGGTCACAGATCAGGTCCTTTCCTAGAAAGCAACAATTATAAAGGCAACAATCCAGCAAAGTCATTGCACGTGGTTGCAAAACTTGTGTTATGTGTCATGTGGTCTCTAGCTACTGCTTTCCCCAGTGTGACTGCAGCATTGGGCACCGAGAAATTTAAATGCAGCCCAGATTCTTTCATTTCAAGTTATTTCTGTGCCTCTTTTCCAAGGTAGCATCCATGAAAAACAGAGTTTACAAGCCTTATCAGAGTTCAAACTAGTAACAACCTTGCTAATGTGTTGACACATACCATGTTCTGGCTGAGGGGTGTTTTAAAATGGATATTTGCACAAAAAGATGAAAGAGGATTTGAAGGGTTAGTGAAGTTAAGCTAGTGGACATAAATTGATGCGCTACTCCATGGCTAGCGACATTAGGCTAATTTAAACAGGCACAGGTTTAATTAGTTTAATTTAGTTTTGCTTATGCAATGCTTGCATAAGCAAAACTAAAACAGCTAAGACTGCGAACTGCCAGGGATGAACCCATTCACAACAAGGTTAGTGATTGATGCGTTTCTGCCATCTGATTTGGTCAGTCAGAATCCATCAGCTATAATCTCCTCAGTGAAATCTTAGATGTCCCAAGAGCAAAACCTAAAGGTGTTCTACACATGAACACATAAAGAAGCTGCACAGAGCCAAAATGACAAGTGAAATGTTTTTAGGACTGATGTGTTGGTGCACATAGTAGACTTTTAAATGGTCTGATACCTCATCACATACATCATAACAAGCAGATTGGTTTGTGAAATCCTGTTTTAAAGCCAAGATGTCATCATTTTATCCTTGTTTCGATTATATTACCATATTTGGAGAGATGATCTCATACTAACGAGCTTAGTCGTTACAGTGCATCTTTAGACTGTATGGGTGAGGTGCACAGAAAAACAGATTCATAATACCAGATTATCTCAACAAAACTGAGCTTGAGCTGGAAGTGAAATTAACCACACAGCATAACTTGTTACTCGTAAGACAGTCGCATTAAAGTGCTCCAAAAGGGATCAGCTCCACAAAGTTGGTGAGACGTCATGTTGAGCCACTCTGAGCCTCTAACAGACAGCCACCTCTGTCGCCACACCTCTCAGCTAAAACAACCACACCCTAATAATTAATAACTTTAAGCCTTGATGCAGTTTAAACAGGTGAGTTATAATCCCTCCTACCCATTACTGGGTTGACTTGCTTTATTTTGCCAGCCTTAGGTAGCCGAGGAGCTGCATTTCCCACCTGAGAGCTAATACGAAGCAATAATGCCAACTATTTGGAGAGGTGTTTCTTTCCTTTCTATGGTTGCATGTTTAATATTCACTGTCTTATTATTGCTGATCCTGGAAAGTGGTTGCTCTCAGTCTGCTTTTTAGTGCTGAGCCCGTTCTGAGTGTTTTTGCTTAAAACACAGCTGAACAAAGAACAGAGGAAGAACCACAACAGTCATGTTTGGAAAAAACAAAACAAAACAGTGAGATGAAAATCAGCGTAAAGGTATTAAGTCATTACTTAACATTATTTTCCCTTCTCCAGCCCTAGTTAGCTGTAAAAGTGACAGCTAACTAGGACCAAGCCTTGGCAAAGGTCTGTCCTCCACTGAGTGTTTAATTGCTGCTCTTACAATAATGATTGCCTCTCATTCATGCAAATAAAGCATAACTGAATTCAACCGATGCAGAAAGAGGAACAAGATAGAAAAGCACACTGAGCTGAAGTGTTTTAGGCAATCGCGCTGAGTGGAAACAGGTAATAAGACGGATGTAGCGGTGACATTGTGGCTATATGAAAATCAAAGTAAGGGGATGTGTGGAGTGAGCTTGCACTTTGGTTGCTGAGAGGTGGAGAGGAGTTAAAGGGGGGAAGAGGAAGCTCTGTGCTATGCCAATAGGAAGAGTTTGTTCCTCAGTGAGATACAGGAGACAGTGTCAACACACACGCTGTGCTCAATATAGCTACTGTCATACGGCCAGGCGTACCTCTCTCTCCTTCCCAGCCTGACACTTGCACCTTTCCTGCCTCGCTCACATTCTTCTATCTCTTCCTCACACAAACAGGTTGCATTCTTTTTCCCCCCTCCTCACTTTTCCTCAGTCCTCCCTCCGCCTCCCTGTCCATCAATGTCACTTCCCCGGCACTAAATTAACTGATCCCTCTTCCTTTGCTTCCCTCTCCTCTCCCTCTCTGTATATATTACAGGCTTGACACCTTGCCAGACATTGGTTTAATATAACACACATTCTCTGTGCCTTCCACCCGCTCTCACATTACCCTCTCTTTCCAACTCCCACCGCCCCGCTTTCATATGGGCACTGGCCGCTTGCTTTTTCCATACTTTACCCACCGCAAAAGGAGCTTTTTGTTCTTGAATAGCTCCCTCATTGCCATGGTAATCCAACAGAAAGAGAGTGTGGTTTTTCTGTCTCGGGCCTCATGGATGAAAATAGTAAGTCACGATGGGTTTCTTTCAGTGGCCCTGAATCTCAAAACTCAGTCAGTGCAAATCTGAGTCTGAAGTTTAGAAATGAGTTTGCAGTGTGTTTATATAAATGTCATATTTTAACTGAAGCGGTTTCCCACACAAGTGTCCTTCTTTTTCATCATCTTCTTCTTCTTCCAGGTGGACCTCTTGCTGCTGGGTTAACCCTCCTTTTGATCCCCTTCTTCCTCTATTTCACTTGTCCTCCACTATCATCCTCCCCCTTCCTTCCTTCCCTCCCTTCTCGTCCTCCACTGCCTCACCACTCGCTGTGGTAATCCCATTACTCATGTGCGAATACCAGCTGGGGGAGAGAGGGAGGGAGAATGTGCACAGAGGATAACTGTGTAGGGGCCTCACATCCCAGCGAGACGGTTGGACACTGGGCGTTCTTTGAAACACTTGTTTAGAGAGGAGAAGGAAACATCGAGTGACACTGTAGATTGTTTCAGTTGAAATTAAACCTTTTAACTTAGACTTTTTTTAAAAAAAGAAAAAGGAAAAAAAGAACTAGGTTTGGCTTATAGGTAGCCTAACCTCAGCATCTGTGATATGACTCCCAGCTCGTTAGGTTTTTCTGTTTGTTTTTGCATCTTATATTTTCTCTCTACATCTCTATTCACTTATCAAACGAAGATCAAATGCCTCCTTTTATAGGGCATAGAATAGGTGAAACAGATACAAAGATTAAAAGGGAGCGTCACAGGACTAATTTGACTTGGTGGTTAAGAGTATCAATGACAAAGCCTGGGGGGCATGCAAAAGTATCTGTAATGTTGCCGCTTATTCAAATAAAGACATTAGTGATCCAAAGCACTTCCAGGGGTATCAAATTGTTGTTTCGTATGTGTTTTTTTAAACAATGATCCTATCGCGGGTAAAGACGGTGAAAAACAGGGACAGAGGGAGTGATATCTGGCCGTCTCTCCCTGACTGTTGGACTGGTAAGCTCGAAAATAAACAAGTTCTTTGATGACAAAGAATCCATTGACTCCCTTATTCCGTCTCTCTCTCCCACTCCTTATTCTCCACAGCTTTGCTCTCTTTTCCTCTCTCTCTCTTTCTCTGGCCTTCTTTTGCTCGTGCTGTTTTGAATGGATGAAGTTGGTGGTGGGTGAGCGTGGTGTGTTTGCAAGTGAAGGGGCAGGAGGAAAGGAGAGGGAGGGGCATTAACCGCCACCCTGCTGCACTTGTTGTCCCCTCAGCTGCCGGCTTTTTCTTTCATCCGGTCTGCTCTCACCCACCCATGCCTTTCAGACTAGCAACCCATCTTCCGTTTGCTTTTCACTGTCGCTCAAGTTAAACCTTTTTCACTTCAGTCAAGGTTGCTCCTTACTTGATGAGTTGAAGCAGATTTTTTTTTTAAATAAGAGTGAGTGGGTGGGGGGACTTTGCAGGTGTTCGAAGTTGATCATGTAAAATAATTTCTTGGAAATCAAGTCAAAGATAATTGTAGCATGGGTGTATGAAAAGAGAAAGTCAAAGAAGGAAAAGAGGAAGGAAGAAAAAA
>NW_005187446.1:391550-394609 GCF_000239375.1 Pundamilia nyererei | reverse complement strand
TGTGTGTGTGTGCGTGTGTGTGTGCGTGTGTGTGCGTGTGTGTGTGTGTGTGTGTGTGTGTGTGCAGCACTGCCTGTGGTGGCACTGGTTAGTGGGCTACCACACCCATTGTCCACGGTAATTACACTGACTCAAGCCATCTGTGTTTTAGAGGCACCGACCAGAAGAAACCAGTGTGTGTGTCTGTGCGTGTGTGTTACTGCTGACTGGATGCCATGCTACTGTATGAAGCTACCAAACTGACGTCCAGTGAAAAAAGTGTGCTGTCACAACTGATGCACCATCCGTCTTCTGCATCAGTTGTGACCGTTTGACACAGATCTCAGGTGGGTCATCTGTCCTTACTTGGGAATTTGGGAAACTGGGATGGGATGCATCACTTCGGTCTGATGGGAGGTGCGGCGGGGTGGGTGTATAAGGGTGTGAATCTGGGGATGTTCACACCCACTCAACTTATGCATTCACATATACACAAATACTCCAGTGACAAAATCTCGGTTCTCCCTTTCATTCCCTCCGTCTTTCTTTCGGCGGAGCGTCTGTCTGTCATTCCGATTAGGAACGGGCAGAGTCACATAAAGCTGTGAGAGGATGAAAAAAAGGGCGGGATGGGAGATAGAGGGAGTTACGGATGATGCGGAACCAATAAGACAAGGCTCTTCTGTGATACACTCTGTTTGTCAAATTCACTCGCCACATTATAGCTGCGTCTAATCCAGTGGTTCCCAAACTTTTTGCTGCCATGCCCCACTTCAGAAGCCAAAACGTTTCAAACCCTGAATTTGTTTTGAATTTTATATTTCTGAAAGTTGGATTTCAGTAAAAAAATTAATAAAAAAAAAAGCATCAGTAAAGCTTGTTTTTCTTTTTCATGCAAAAATCAGATTACTTCAACTTAGTTTAATACACATACATGTATATTTTTGCCCTAGTTATCAACAGCTGCACATGTGGGAAATCACCTTCCTCTAAACTGTAAAGCAAAAGCTTCTGAACACCTTAATATTACCTCATTTTACTTTAGCTTACAGACAGAATAGATAGTTTCCAATCTAAATTTAGAACTGATGGAACATTTTTATACGTTCACATCAAACAAGTTACAGAAGATTTATATTTTTATAGCACCGCCTCTGTTGCGTTTACATTCAAAAGCTAAAAAGGAAATGAGGAGACGAAGACTGACTAGTGGCCTAACTGATGAGACAAAAGGACACCTGGCTGCTTTTAACCGAGGTCTCTGAAATCTTTACTTTCTTAAGCATATGCCGCAATATTCAGACATCTGTACTTTGAGCTCTTTACTTCTGTGCAAGAATATATAAATATAATATATGTGCACTAATTGGAGCAGATATTCTCAAGTTATTTAGGATGTTGGTTCTGAAATATTCAAAGTTCCATTAATTAGCAAGCTCTCACATCACAATTAGGCTTTTAATTATAACAGTTTAAGGACGAATGAACTGTAAAAGTCCACCATCTGTTTAAAAAGTAATTAAAAGAAGAAGAAGTAAAACAACAACAACAACAAAAAGACAATAGAAGCATAAAGTAGAGGACAAATACACTGCCAGCTAATTGTGCCTAATTGCAATATATAACAAGCTCTTTATACTGAAAATACAAGTTTCTTTACTTAGTTTTCACAAGTCTGTCAACCTTGTAGCTATAGCAGTGACCTGTGGAGAAAAGGTGAGAGCTGGTGTGAGGGAAGGGAAAAGAGACGGAGGCACGGAGAGGTGGCTGATGATGGAGAAGGACGAGGAGGAGGAGGAGGAAGAGAAGAGGTGTGAGCGTGCGGGAGGGCAGATGGGCACATGTATGGATGGGTGGTAAAAGACAACAGAACAATGCAAAGAGGCAATCGGGGGAGAGAAATGAGGAGAGGTGGATGAAGAGCCAGCGTGAGGGAGGAGGAGGTTGAGGAGGAGGAAGCGGGTAGGAGAGAGAGAGAGGGTGCAGAGTGAAGCGCCGTGTTTATCAGTGCTCAGAATGTACTGTGCTGTCGGTAAATGTCATCTCCTGTGCTTGAGTTACAATAGTCACAGACAGAGGCACACGTGGATAAGCGTACGCAGGAATATCAAATAGCAGAAGCCATTTGTCCACGCGGCGTTAAATCGCTCTTACTCGACTGTCAGATTTTCTTGTCTCCCGTCAGATCTTCAGCTTTTTCCCTCATCTTCCTCTGTGTGAAGAGCCTCGGAGAGACGCTGTAACGCTCTTCACCTAACCCAGACATGCAGACATCTGAAAATGCAGAACAACTGATAGATATGTGCTGGAGGCAAGTCAAAATAGATGGCAGCAACAAACAGAGGAAAGGGCAATGGTGTGACACTTGTTCCCAGCTGATTGCACTATTGTCAGCTGCACTGTGAGAAAAAGTCACACAGGTCTCTCCTGTGGTCTTCCTGCTTCTGAAGAAGACAGGGCAGGATGGGAAGAAGGTTCAGTGCCCAGTTTAATGGCTTTCTTTTAGTCCAGTTCCTTATCAGGCACAGCAGGCTTGGTTTCCTGAGCCTGTCAGAGAATGGCCAGCAAAGGGAGGAGAAATCCTGTTTGTAAATCACACCACAGGGACTTTGTTACCATCAGGGGACTGTTTACTTTGTTTTACTACCACTGTCTTATCCTGTTGACAAGGCAGTGCAGTGCTGTGTATCGCTGATGTAACAGTGCGGTCAAATGAAGAAGAAAAAAAGGGGGAAAAAAGCACAAAAACATGCTCTTTAAACCTCCATCCTGTACACCAGGTGCTAGTGTGCAAAAAGGCAAAAAAACAAAAAGAAAAACGGAGATGCACTTCACCTCCCATGTGTGACGCCTCACCCATTACTGGCACAACATGACAGCTTCATATCAGCAGAGGAGGAAGCAGTGTGCGAGCTAACAGGGGCACGACACCTGTCCACTCAGTTAAACAGGTCATTCTGTACATCCAATCAAGACCTTACAAATGGCCAGATGTCTCTGTGCTGTCAGGTGTCTGATATGCACACATAGCACTCCTTTGGTCACTGTGTGTGTGTGTGTGTGTGTGTGTGTGTGTGTGT
>NW_005187446.1:387913-391530 GCF_000239375.1 Pundamilia nyererei | reverse complement strand
GAATCACAGGATGTGCTGAGAGACTCCGGGGTGGGGTGGGGGTCGGGCTTGGGGGGTGATGTGAATGCCGAGCCTCCCTGATGTGGAGTGGTGCGGTCGGGCGCCGTTTGTACTTTCCAGGAAACCTTTGATGTGTAGCGTGTGTGTGTGTGTGTGTGTGTGTGTGTGTGTGTGTGTGTGTGTGTTTGATGGTGGGTTAAACTGTTTATTGGCTGCAGTTAAAAAGAGAGAGAGAGTAGCACGAGGATTCAAGTTTATTTCTCAAAGTAACCACAAGTGAAAAAAAATGTTAAAACAGGGTTTTTTTCAGTCTGTGCCAAAACTGAAAACAGCAGTGATGTCGAGACAATCAAGATGTATGTTTAATTGTGGTCTCACTGTCCTGTTAATAAGAAACAAGTCAAAGAAACAGCACACACTAAACATACCTAATAAAGCTTCAACACAAATGGGGATTGGCATATTTTACGAATGAGGTACATGCTAACCAAAAGAAACAAGGTGGCATTACTAATGAGAAATATAAAGAAACCGATGCGATGGAAAACTGTTAGAAAACCGACAACATGTGGGTGAAAGTGGGGACAAGTGAAAAGTCTGGCAAACTTTTTACTAGAGAGAGACATGTTTTATATGTATATACTTTAAGAAGGCAACAGGGGTGTGGTGGTTAGAGCCACCTGGTTCCAGCCTTCTGGTTGGAGTTTGCATTGGTTCTCTACTCTAATGCATTGCTGGTTTCCTCCCACAGTGAAGAAGCAACTTGTGTATGGCTACCTGTGCTACCTGTCCAGTGTGTACCCTGTGGCAACTGGGATAGGCTCCAAACCCCACCCACCCCCGGAGATGGATGGCTATACACTCAAAATTATGTGGAACACAGAGCAACACCTTCATAAAGGTTTTGTATGCCTTTTCAATTACCTGTGTATAATACTCGTTTCAATTATGCAAACCTTTCCCCTCAATTAAATGTTCTTGTAGATATAATCTACTATATTAATGCCTCACAAAACTTTTTGTCACACCATCAGTAAATAAACTTAGTTATCTTAAATTTTTTAAAAAAAAGTAAAATTACAAGAATGAACTGAATTGAAAAGAAAATACAAATACAGATAAACTAAATAAACTACAATAAGGAGCTTAATAGGTAGAAATGTAACCACAAGAAGTACAGGTATTGTGCTATGAGGTGGTGAAAAGTAGTGACTGAGTTATCTTATAGATAGGCTGTATTCTCCATGGAAATAATAATAAGCAGGTGAGATTCGAGTGTGTCTGTACATAACTTGTTTTTGCTGTATTTTTCTGAATATGTTAGCCACCGCTGATTTAAAATTTGTTTCACTTCGTAAAACATGCGAAAAAAGATGAGTAAACGCCCCCTGATGTCAGTATTAATCACTAACTGACGTTTTCTTGTTGTTTTTCTACTTTAATAAGTGTATCTATCCTCATAGGAAGAGGCCTAATTGATACCTGACTGACGTAAATGAGCGCTGCGAGTCAAGCCGCTCTCGCGCCTCTCTCTATCCGCAAGATTCGACGTGAAGTCACCACGGCAGCGGCGCGCTATAACGGTCTCCCAGGCAACGCCGCGTGCTGCAGTGACGCCAGCCCGGGTCCCGGCTCGTGGTGAGTGGGGGCGTGACTCGCCACGTTTGCCCCCCCCCCCCTCCTCCCTCCCTCCTCGTCCCCCGTCAGTGTGGGCGGGCCCCGCTAAAGAAGAGAACGAGCGAAACACGACACTCCGAGGACGGAGAGAGGCACGGGGGGAGGAGAGAGTGAGCGCCGAGTGGTGCGAGAGTGAGTGGAAGACTGAAAAAGTCCGTGAAGAAAGAGAGGTTCCTTTTTAACGTTAATTTCTGTCAGAGAAGTAAGGCGGGTTCGCGGCGGAGAAATGTCAAACAGCGACGAAGATGCGGTTGAGACGGAGTAAACAGCTACCGGACAGTTAGCGAAAGAAGTTGTTGGAAGAGAAGAGAACGACACTTTTCGCCTGGCTCGAGTCGGGACTGTTGACCGTCTTTCTTGAGCAACTTGAGCAGATTTGAGGCTGCGAGTTACGGGACGAGAGGACCTACGAGGTGCGGGCATAAACCGAGTCCTACTTGTGAGATAGCTGGTTTAGGACCGCACCGAGAGATAGAGGTTGGGGGGAGAGAGTGCCCGGCGGCGGCTTAACGAATAGAGAGAGCCGCTGGAGCTGAAGCTGTAAAAGTTTGCCTCGTATCTTCAGCGAGTTCTTGACGAGATTGGAAAGCAGAGCGGGAGGAAGAGGCCGAAAGACTGACTTTTCTTTCCACAAGCAGCTTTGTGGAATTTTCCCAGTTTAGCAAACTTTAGCTGTCCTGCCGAAGAGCTAAAGCGGAAAGAATGAAAACACCTGGAGATACTGGTAAGCTTTCGCCTCTCCCCTTATTACGGTTATTTTATTATTTCTTTTTTTACTTCCAGAGGCTGTAGTCTGCAAAGCTCCACTGTAACTACCGGCACATAGCTGATTGACTAACAAGGCAAGACAGTTAACCACCCGCTTCCAGCCTGAAAGCCACAAATGAAAACCTGTTGATTTGACTCGTTTCTCACGAGCGGCGCAGCAGCCAGTGGTTTCGCTTGATAAGTAATAGCAATCTGGTCCAGGTTAGTACTGTACTCCAGTTTTAAGAGGAAGTGGTTAAACTACTGTACAGTGGTGAAAGCGACATCCTCCGTGTCACCCAGACAACCTGATTTCTCCATCCAGAAACTTTCAGAGAGCTCAGTAAAAATCCTAGAAGCACAATCTCTACGAGATGATGAGGGAGCAGTGTTCAGGTGATTGGATGAAGGCAGGTATGCTCGTAGCAACGTGATATTAACTCAGTAAGGAGCATTGTCAGGTCTGTCACGGTGTTTGAAGTGAGGAGTGTGTGTGTGTGTTGGGGGGGATTCCCAGCAGTCAGCTGAGGTCTGTATGGGTGTCTGTTTGTCTAATTCCTGAAATGCTTGCATAAGTTTGTTCTTGTTGCTCCCTTTCTCTATTGAAGCCAGTGAATTTTTTTTCTCTGCACAAAAGAGGAAGTGGAAGTACACTCGTGTGCCATCTATGCATTTTATTATTTGAGGACTAGCCATAAAGTGTGTGCCTTAAACTGTTCTTTCTCCATTCACAAAGCTACTATTTGTTTCAGCAAAAGTGAAGAGATTTGAGGTTCAAGAGAGAGTGGATAACATCTGAAAGTATATCTCAGTCAATTATACTGCAGTGTTTAGCGTTTTGCACGATTTTTATCTTAGTATTGTTGTGCTTAAATCAAAATGCCCGCACCAAATAGACTGAAAAGACAGCAATAACAAGGAACTAGAGCCTGAGTAGTCTCATAACTTACAAATAGTAAGCAAATAATCTGATGCCTTGTCCAAGCTTTAGAAACAAACACTTATTATTAAATAATTTTAATAATAACCGTGTATCTGCATCTTTAATAAGTGTGCTCTGCTGCCAGAACAATGTGGTGACTTTCTAAGCATTTGGCGTGGGGGCATGTCAAGCAGTGCAGGACACTTCCCACTCGGGACCCCTTCCCCCACCATCAGCCCCTTTACCCTCCACATTCCTACACACACACACA
>NW_005187446.1:357321-387893 GCF_000239375.1 Pundamilia nyererei | reverse complement strand
CACACACACACACTCAAAAACACACACTCCCTGGAGCAGCCTGAGTAGGCTGCCGTGACATCACACCACATCCCACCACAAGTAGCCCTTTTATGACAAGGAAATGCATGCTTGTGTGGCAGCAGATAGCCTGAGCCCATGTGGGAAGGCAGTAAAAATTGATTGGGTTTAGGTTATAGGTTTGATGTATGCTGCTTGTGTGTGTTTGTGTTTGCTATCTGTTCAGTAAAAGGTTAACTGTGGCTCTTTTGCATGACATGATCCAAAGCATACACAGTGTTAATTTGCATTTGAGTGCACCGATGGTGAGGCAGTCTGTAAATGACCACTCGTATTTTCTTAATTTCGTTAACATTTTGAGCAAATATCAGTGTTTTGTTTTGTTGGGGTTTTTTGCTTTAGGAGGTTGGCTGCACATGTAAACATTAGTGTTGTGCATGTAGTTAAGGCAAACTGTCTGTGTTACCTTACATAACAGAAGTCTGTGCATTTTACTCCACTTTTTTTTAACCTTTATTATAAACAACAGATGTCTTTAAGCTTGAGGAAATAAAAAAAAAACGAATCGGTATTTAAATAGAATAACGTTCCTAAGGTGAAAAATCAAAAGACTTCAATTTCTTTTTCATAATAAGCTCAACATTAAGGTTTTGCATTGCTTAAAATTTGAAAAAGTTGTCTGTTCCTCATGATATTCATCACATATTTCACAAATTTGATTCATACTGCTGCTTAATCATTTCAGCCGTAGTTTATAATTATATGCACATCATCTCAAAGTCATTATGTAACAGCAAATCTTATCCTATAACAGCACCTTTAAATAGTTGAATTATTGAACTGGCTAATCTGTGCCGCTCTCTTGATCTGTCTGATCTCCTGTTGTTGCTGCCGTTCGTGATCGGCGCTTTAACCCTTAACTCTTTTGTTGGATGTGGAAGAAGCCGACAGCAGTCCATGGGTAATGTGTGGGATGAAAAATGTAATCATTCATTCCTGGGACTGTTTGATGTGGGATTTATGTCCCATATGATAAGTTCTGCCTCTGTAGAGCTTACGTTCTTTTCTCTCCAGCACTTCCTTTACGCTTTTGTTTTCTACGCCCACTTTATTAAGCTGAATACATGATAGGATTACTGTTTTGGAAAGTATCCCCATTTAATCATAATCACTGCTGTTTACCTGGTCTTTGTTAGTGCTTGATGTAGTCTGGGGGGATTGGCTGCAAGCATTCCAAGTTTTCTTCAGGTTGCATTAGTCAGCAGTGATGTGGTATGTACACACATCATTAATCTATCTTTGTGTGGCCCTTGGAGGGTGTGCTAATGATTGATTAAGCTTGGGTGATAAGAGCTTACAGAAACAAAATAATAACTCCCTAATATGTTATCTGCACACTCACCACATAATCTGAACTCTAGCTTTTGTATCTCACCTATTTTCCTCCACTTTTGAGCCACTATCATTCGTTTCCCTCTCTGATGTGATAAGGACTGGTTTGTGTCCTTGTGTGACAGGATTGCATAGTGGGACCCTTGGCTCTGGAGTGGCCATTGTGCGTGTGTGTATGTGTGAGTGGAGTGTGGGACAATGGTGGGAGTGGGGCAGGGCCTGAGAGTGATTGTGTGTGGACTTGTGGGGCTGGAGACCTCTCTTTATGATAATAATGGTGGGGAGCAGCTCATAGTTTGGAGGTGCTTTTGACACACGAAGAGACCGCACTTCAGCATGCCTGTGAAATGTGTGTGTGTGTGTGTGAGAGAGAAAAGTGAAGTAAATTTGGACATTTTGACCTGTTTGTCACCAGTTTTAAATGTGACTGTTTTATTCTTCTCCTTGTTTCCCTGGAGTTTGATATGGCAGGACTGGAGACAAAAGGGCTGTTTGTGACCAATGATTTGAGAGTGGATATTTCGCCATCCCTCCCTGTGTGGGTTCACATGTGTGATTGCTAGCATATGCTTTTCAATCTCAACTACTGCTGTGATGATAAGCACAGCGATTAGTCTTATCTGTGAAAACTCCCTTGCAGTGCTGACCACAGCAAAACCACTACCTCCTACTATCCAGTACAGTTTTACAGCCTGCTTTATGGGACAGAGCCCTACTGTGATCAGGCTCAGGAAGCATACTTTCCAAAGGTGTCGTATCATGGTAATTGTTCATGTGAAAAGGCTTGTAAATCTGCAGAGAATTGACTTCGATTGTGTGAACTTACATTTCTTAGAAATAGTTTAGAAACTATTAAGCTAAAGTTAGTAAAACAATAATGGACCAAAATTTTATGCAGCCCTTTATCCCTTTTATTGTACTTTTTATATTTTACATTTATATTTATTATTGAATCTTGCACTAAGGGAGTGGCACTTCGTTGTACTCTGTACAATGACAATAAAGGCTATTCTATTCTATTCTAATGTATCTGTGCAGCACAAGAAATGAACAGAAATACATAAAATTTAAAAAAAAGAAGTCTTTAGAAAATATAAATAAATAAATAACTTGACCTATATTTTATGCTTTCAAAACTAACTTCAGTAAAATAAAAATAAACTGGAAGTGTCTGCAGTTTCATTCTTTATCTGTGTGGTCAAATTTGTCAACCCAAGAAGAATCAGGAAGCTTTGGTTTGTGTGTTTATTGAGACACCAATGTTACATATATTTTAACACTTACTCTGAACTTCTGACAAATAACATTTCCATTGTAATCCATTTGCCAAAGCTGGGATCGATACTTATTTTCAGGTCCACATGCTCCTTTAGTTCCGAGCAAACACTGAGGTGCCACAGAGAGTTAAATATTCTTTCAAAGTGTGGCTCAAATGTCATCATATGGCAGGAGAAAGATGCAGAAAAGTTGGCAAAACCTCAGCCCACAAAACGTGTAAACGGACCCATCCATAACATGAGGCTAGTCATTAAATATGCCACTTCATGGTTGGCGTATTTCTCTCTGTATGAAAAAGTGTTCATCCCAAGCTTAATGTATTGCTTATATTGCTTGTTTTACAATCAGTAATAGGTTGATTTTCTAAGCAAGATGTTTCTAATGCACTTGCAGCTTCTTCTGTGTCACACTCTTTTTTTTATTGTAAAAGTTTTAATATCATGCTTTGTAGTTGACAAATGACTTCTGGTGTGTGTGTGCTGCGTGCGCGGGGGTGGGGTGGGGGGGTCGTCTTCAAATGTCTGTATTTAGCCAGGAATTTCACCAAAGGGAACAATGTGCTCAGCCAGTCGACACTAATGGACCTCCCCATCATTAGTCCTGTGCCGCCCTTGACCAGGGAGACCAGAGAGAGACAGCAGCCAACAAGGCTGCATTACCCTTGATAGTTCGAACGCCTCTGACCGCTGTCCAGCACCGCTCTCAGCACATTCACCCCCGTGCCCACCCACCCCCGCCTCAGAGACCCACACATTAACCTCACATCTGACCATCTAGTCCTGTAGTGTGCGGAGGAGGACAGAGCGAATTCACAAAGGCACTACATACCCTGGGTACCATTTGTTTCAGATCTTATGTTTGGGTATGCAGTTAAATGTATTTTTAAGTGCTTGCATAAAGTGGGCTTAATTTAATCAAGCATAAAACACATTTTTTGTTTATCAAACAGTCAGAAATCACAAGAAGATCCATAGATATCTTTTAAGATAGGTAACACAGTGTTTTTGCCTTGAGATTATATATACCAATCACTTACGTGCTTTGTCAGCGCCCCCACCCAAAAGACCCATTTTGAACCAGGAGAAAACCCAAAACAGTTTATTTTATTGTACAGATTCTTACAGATTACACTTTCTGTGCAGTATTTTACCCCTGTGAATTTTTTACACCCTCCTCAAGTGCACCTTTATAAATATGGTAATCTAGTATTCTAATATTTCATATCTTTTGTAAGTGTTGCTATTTTGTTTTAGTGGCACAATAAAAAGAAAACTTCTTGCATCTTGGTTTCACTCTTAAAGAACTTTTAAGTTTATATAGAAAACCCCTGCAACTTAAGTAAGCGTGTCTTCAGGCCGTGTGCGTTTGTCTGCAGTAGCAATCTGAGCCTAGTTTTACTACGAGATCACTGGCTGGGGTCACTGTATGACCCTGGTATTGGCTTTATTGGTTATTGGTCAGAGGTGGTAATGGGGTGGGTCTGCATGTCTGAATGGGATGAACTGTTGACAGATAAGTGTAACACTTTTGAAGAACATGTGTGTAACATACACAAACACTCGTACTTGCTGCTGCTTTTTATCGGAATTCTTGGACCTCCCACATTCCTGCTTAGAAGGTTAATAGTTGCCGGCTGTGTTGCATTACACATGAGGGGAAAACACAACACTTACTATCTCTTCAAGCTTCTCCTGAACACAGTGATGATGATGTAGAGATATTTTCAGTGCCTCATAAGGATACTATGTGTCTGTTATTCTATGAGAGTAGTTGTACTCTATTTTAAAGCTAGCTGCAGATCCACATACACACAGACAAGGGTCCCTTTTCAAATGGGTATCAAAATACATGTTGAGAATGCAGAGGGGTGTGTTGGTGTGCATGGGTTGACCTGCACTGTTCAGCAGCTGCCTGCGTTTGTGCATGCATGTGCATTGTAATGTAATACGGGGAGTTTACGGAGCTGTGGAGTTGACTCGGTGCGAGGTACAGAATGGCATGTTGTTGTAGAAGAATATGAAGTGTGTACATGAAGGTTTCTGGATGGCCAGCTCAGTAAAGGTATTACTTGTTGAACAAAGCTTGTACAGCGGCACTTGTGGGTGTATGTAACGGCTTTTTGGTGACGGCGGCGCCACTGAAACTGAGCCGAGTCTGATGCCATACACACACACACACACACACACATGCCTGTGTGAAAACCAGGTAACTCTATTCCTCTGATCCTTCCAGATGAGAGGTTTTATTTTGGATCCTCACGATACAATGACCTGTCCTTTAAGTTTGAGCCTGTCTTGTCACCTCTCCACTGGTTGGAGTATAATCAGGGTGTAAGGTGTCAACACTGTGACAGCACTTAGTCAGTTAGCTACCTCTTCCTTCATCCATTACCTCCTCTAACCACACCACAACTGCCTGGCCTGCTGCACACATATATTAACACAGAGTAGTTTGTTGCAATCCTCTGTTGACAGAGCTGCACCCATTGGTTGCTGTTTTTGTTGGGCTCGGCCTCAGGGGTGTTGTAATCTATACTGGTAATCTAGATTAACCCCAATAACAGTGGTTCTGCTGGGGGCATCTTGGCATAAAGGGGTCAGCGCACAATGTGGCTGCTAATTTTCATACCAAGCGGGTTCATAACAACAGGACAGCTTTAAAACAATCAGAACTATGTGGAATTCATGCAGTATGTGGGTCTTGCATGTAAGGTGAATGTGTTTATTCAAACAGTTATGTATGTGTTCAGCAACTGTTAGCTGTATGGTAAAGTATGTTTAATAATATGCTGTTTTTTAACCTCTGTTTTTCATCATGTAGAATAATGGCAATTTGTAGGTCTAGACTGCATCTGACATATGTGCGAGAACTCGGCCTTTTTAGCGTTTCAGTCACAGAAGCATAAAAAGTGATATATCTGGCAACAGTTGAACTCTAGAGGTGTGTGTGTTTGTGTGCCATCTTCACAGATGCATTGAAGCCCATTTTCTAAATCTAAGTACTACTGCAGAACTGTACTGTGCTTGTTCATATGGCTGTCATCCCGTCTTATTATACATCTTGCTTGTTTTCAACTTCCCATCATGCAGAGAGAGAGAGAGAGGAAGAGTTAGTACCGGCGACATTGTGACATCTTAGAAGTAACAGGTAGCTGATACTTCTAAGCTGGTGTTATACATTAATAAAATAACCAACTAGTATTTTTGGTTCTGACTAGTCTAGCCCTCTGTCCACACCCCCTTTGGGATTGGACACTAAACAGTTTTCTAACCTGCTGATACATAGTGCAGTCTCCCACCTTAGTACCTGCACATATGTCATGTCATTATAGCTATAAAATGAGTTCGACAAAACCTTTAACTGCCCCTAGTTCTTGTCAATACCCTGATCTTAAAACCCTAAGTCATCATCAGTGATAACCACACCCCTAGCCCCATCCCCAACCTTTAGAGAAGAGTATAAATAAAGAAGAGAATAAAGGACTTTTTTTTTTTAAAAGGAATTAGTATAAATAATTTTTGATGCATGCCATTTAGACTGTTCCTTTTGTTTCCTGATTTTAAAGCTTTCTGAAGCCAAAAAAATATTTTAACAGCAGAGGGTTGAAATCATCAACCTGTCATATCTGACTGTCCCTGCGTGAGAACAGTGCCAAGTAACTGTCTGGTGTATTCACAGTGAGGAAGTGGGCACCATGGTTCCTGCCTCCTGCACACTCTAACCAGGCAGCAACTTTGCCCAAACCAGAGTATTTCCAGTAGTGAGAAAGTACCTCGTGCTGTGCACGACATTTGAGAAAGAGCAGTTTTCCACAATGTCTTGGCCTGATTCTAATGTGTGAAAAAGCTTGTGTGTAAGTGTGGCACTGACCGGACTGTACCACTGTCCTCTGATTCAGGGAGGTGCTGAGTAGAGCTCCTAACCCCTCTCTAACCTCTTAAGTCCAGTGCAGTCAGCAGACACTCCCTGCAGAAAGGCAGCAGTGTTTGAATAGTTCCCCTGGCTATTTTTATCTGGGAATCTGCCTCTGTGCTGGACCCAGGGAGCAGGGGTAGAGGGCAAATATCTGATCTAATTCTGGATGATGGGAAGTCACCAAAAGGACTTCTGTGCCACTTGCAGTGCTGATGCTGTGTGTGTGTGTGTGTGTGTGTGTGTGTGTGTGTGTGTGTGTGTGTGTGTGTGTGTGTGTGTGTGTGCCCGTGCCTGTTTGGTTGGCTGTCAGCCGGGTTTTGAAATGCTGTCTGGCGCCAAGTTAAACTTTCTCTCTTGTCACCCTCCTCCTCCTCCTCTACCAACCAACCTTTCCCTTCCCCCTTCCTCCCTCTTTTTTCCTCGCTTCTCCTTCCTTCCCTTCACCCCATGTAAGGAATGCAAGATCACATTTAGAGTTTTCTTTTCAACCAGTCTTTCCTCTTTCTCCTGTCTGTCTATTCGCTCTGCTGGCTCTCTCTGTCTGTCTTCCTCCATGTTCAGACCTGTTCTGCTTTGTACGTCAGAGCTTATTTTGCACTTTGAGCCAACTCATCATAGAGTAAGCATGTGAGCGGGAAAGTTATGTGTATTTTGACAGCAGTAGTTTAACCGTAGGTAAACATTGTGCATTTGAATGGAATAAAAACTGCTCTTAATAGAAAGATTTCCTCTGTGTGAGCATTGTTAATTATATTTCAGATTTAAAATCTCCTCTTTTAACCCTCTCGAGGCAGGCGTTGCCGATTTGCAACAGTTAAAAACTAACTACCTGATTACCCCACATACATATTTTATGAGGTTTTTTTTACTCAGAAGTACCACTGCAGGACTTGGTTGTGCATTAGCAACAAAAAGTTTAATTTGAGCCTGAGAGGGTTAACACTGTGAGCACAGGCAAATAGTTCACATTAGCTTTTTGCAGGTGTGTACATGCAAACACCCCATAATTGCTAGGCAAATGTATCCGGTAATAGTAGCAAGATCTTTTTGTGGCACGAGGCTATTGTCTATCTTTTATCAGCAGTTTCTGTTTAATCTGATGTTGTCTTTTAGACAACTTTCTCTTATGGACAAGATTTAGAAACACAATGATTCACTGTATCAGACAAAAATTAGACCCATTAATGCTAATATACCCTAAATCAAAGGACTGCTGCTGAATCCCACTCTTTAGCCTGACTTCTGACTTTTCAGCCAGATGGGGTCACTCTGTAAAGTGTGTGTATGTCCAGGAGAGAGAGAGAAAGAGAATGTTTTCATTTCGAACAGACACACATGCACATGTCCCTGTAGGGGAGTAAAACCTTTTTAGGCATCGATTGACCCTCCCATCCCACCATCCTTTCTTCCCTCTCACTTTCATTTCTGTGTCACCAATCCATGGGTTAATACCCCAGTGGCAGCTCCACTTCCATTAGCTTTCTCCTCCTCTCTCCTGCTTCATGTCACCCTACACTGTCTCTTTTTCTTTCACTGGACACCACTGATTTACCAGATAAGTAGATACAGCTCAGCTGTCTGCCAACATGGCTCGTGTAATATATAAAAACTGTCTGTCACGGTCAAAATGTATCTGAAATAGGTTGTGACTAATGTTCACCTGAAAATTCAAAGAAGGAGCTCAAAGTCAAGTCCAAGTTAAACACATATGTTGTACACATAAACACACGCACAGTACTGAATTTCTCCCAAGATGTGTGAGCAGAATAAAATGTGTTGGATTTTGCTCTCGGCTGGAGAGAAATCGGACTTTTTCTGCCCACCTTCTTAAATGTTCATGAGACTTCCTCGCTGCAGGACGCTGGCTTTTTCTGGGCTCTCCAGGTGTGTGTTTTGTGTGTCTGGTCCTCCGCCTGTGTATCTGTGTAGGCCAGCCTAAAAGAAACTGAATAATACATTGGATCATTGGAAAGGTATTTATAGGAAAGCAGAATGATAAAACTTTAATGATGGAGATGACCATCAGTGCTGCGCACACACACACACACACACACACACACACACACACGTAGATTCATCACACATTTCCCAGGGGGTTTGTCCATAAGTGTGCGCTAGCCAGTCTTATATGGTCTACCACTCTCCACTCTTTAAGCGACCCAAACATACACTCAAACTTTTTAGATAGTTGCGCTGTTGGTTAGTTGACATTTGAGTGAATTATTAATGCTGGAGAAGCATCACAGTTACTCAAGAACAGTGATTTTTTTTTTTTTTAAATTCCAATTTATATAATTTTAACAGCACTGTTGTGCAAGACAGCCACTTGGAAAACCTTATTTTTTATTAACATTAAGCTGCACTGCTGAGCAGACACGTGCATGTGACTGCCTCTTGACCATGCAGGTATGCTCTTATAGACTTAGCATTGACCTGAGAAGTGAGGTGCACATTCTCTACTTTACAGAGGTTTATGCTACATCAGTTTTTCAGTTACCTTGTAGTTAGTGTTGTCTAGTATGACCAGAAATATGTATAACTATGTATATATTTTTTCACACTCTGGGGTTTGACACTATATTATTTTTTGCTTAAGTGAGTCTTTATAAATGTTTACAGTGGCTGATTCCTATGTCAAGAGTATATAGAATATACTATATATGGAGAAAGATTTTTAATATTTTAATCCATTCATCCATATTCTTAACTGCTTACCATGTCAGGATCACGGGAGAGGGCTTGAAATTATCCTAGCTGTCATTGGGTAAGAGTCAATGCACGCCCTGAACAGGTCACTAGTCTGTCATAAGGCTAAAGGTGCCAATATACCCTCTGCAGTTGTCGCTTTGCTCACTGCCACTCTGTCATCATACAGATGCAGTCATTTATGCCTGCTGTTAAGGTGGAAGAAGCTGCTTCTGGGATTAAAAGACAAAAGAATAAGGAGGAGCTTGCTGCTGTGAGCGCCCTTCACAGAAGCGGTCTCATTTTTAAAACTTGTGAACAGCAGACACAGCTACTTTCTCAGTTACAAGTTCTTTTAGAGCTGCTCTGGTTGCTTTTCTTCATCCGCATTTTGTAGAGTCCCTTGTTCTTATCATATTGTTATACTACCTGGTTAGTTAGGATTATGTGTGCCTTGATGTTCATCCCATTGAAGAGAATTAGCTGAGGAATTTTATAAGTTTTAAATAATACTCTTTTGATACTTTTCACTGCTCTGCTGGTGGCCAGTACATTTAACTGCCTTGACAAAACCACAACAAGCATTTTGTCTATTCATGAGTATAGAGTTTAAATAATGATTGCCTAATGCAATTTTTATCTTTAATTTACAAATATCCAGAAGGATTGAAATGTTTAAATATGATTCCTTTGGTATATACTGCAAAATAGTTAGTATTTCATTATTACTCAATTAAGATTTGTACGAATCTATTATTTAACAATACCAAAGTTGGATTTTTAGTTGAGGAAATGGTTCTGAGACTTAAATTTGTGGTTAACTGTTAAGCAGCAGGCTCAGCTCTCACTGTCTGATTCTGTGTGTGCTGCAGCACCTCCATACAGTAGTCCTGCCCTAGGTCACAATAGTTTTATGCACGTCCATTTTTAGCATCAGATGTGGCCCAGGGAAATTACGTAACAGGCATGCAGTTGCATGCGGGTGGGCGTACACACATACTATACTAATACTGTACATATACGCAGTGATTGTTGGTTTAGCAGATTAAAGGTTTTGAGAACAGTGAGCTAGATCCCCTGACTAGTCACAGGATGAGAGGGAAAATGAAAGTAGGGAAGAATGAATCAAAAGCAGCAGAGGGATTTTTAAAGCTTCAAAGAATGCAGTAAAAGGCAGTGAGCTAAACAGGGGCTACCACAGGTGTGAAGATAGATAATAATGTGGGCTAAAGGTGCTTCATCTTCAGTAAGAGATCATTAAGAGAATGATGTGGGAATTCAAGCAAGCTACACGTGTGACTAATTAAAAGCTAATCTACCTTCAAGTGTTGGAACCTTAGTTATTGGCCATATCACATTAATAACAGTAATAACTTGAGCAATGGCAACATAAATCTTGAGCAGCAAATCAATGTTGTGGATGTAGACAAGCAGATTTTATTTGCATATTCTCAGTAACATTTCATGTCTGGTTTGCAGCTGCTAGCATGTGCATTTGTGGTAAATAGTAATGCTTTGTATACATGTTGCCTTGGAAACAAGACCTAAGTGCAACATCAACAGCTTGCTGAGAGATGCCAATCAAAATATTACACTCATGACTGCAGGCTAGAGAAAGACTGTAGAAAATGAATTAGAGGTGCTGTTACTGTAAATTAAGTGAACTGCTTTTACCCATACTCACACTAGGGTCTTTGTAGTCTCATACATTTTCTCCAGCTAGCCCCCAGCAAGTATCCTCACCGTGAGTGTAGGCGTCATGTTAGTAGGTTTATTGTGTTTGTCTGGCCCAGGAATTAGCCAGGGTCTGTGCTAAGGTACACTCTTTCCCTTAGGTTAGTTGTGAGTGGAGGCAGAGTGCAGAGGTGTGTGTGGGAACGTGGGATCCGTGCATGCGTGTGACTCACTGATGTCGGTGTTTTGAAGTAAACTTGTTTGCAGGAATGAACCGATTGTGAATTTCTTGGTTGTTACAGATTTGTCTAATAGCCTTAATGATACAAGAACAATAATAATAATAATAATAATAATAATAATAATAATACACTTTATTTGTGTAATGTAATTACACAATATTTCACAGACCACAATTAATTAATGATAATAAAAAATACAATACACTCGTATAAAATATAAAGATTTAAAACCTGAACAAACAGCATGATTAATATAAGAGGTAGAATAAACAACTAGAATGACAAGAAAGAAAGAAAGAAAGAAAGAAAGAAAGAAAGAAAGAAAGAAAGAAAGAAAGAAAGAAAGAAAGACTGGATGGATGGATGAAAGGATGAAAACAGATTAACTGTAAGATTTTTTTCTGTAAATTTAAATTCTGATGAGTGATTTGAAAGTAGATGATTTTGCTAAACTGATTTGTTTTCTCTTTGCTTATGTTCATTTTGTTTTTATTTTCATTTTTCAAAAGATTATTTTTTCATACTTGAAAATGCTGTTTTTCAACATTTCGCCAGAGCAGAAGTCATATGACACAATAGAAAAATATCAGCCATGGACATTGTTAAATACCATCTATTTTCAAAATTGGTTAATACTAATATTTGGCTATTAATTTGTGAAAGTTTCAGTTTTTCTAGATTTGGGTCATAGACAGTATAAAAGATGGATGCAGTGACCGCGATGTCACCCATTGGTTTGTGAAGTCCTCTTTTGAAGCCTTTGAGATGAGCTTTTCTGCCTGGATGTGAACAGGAAAGTTTGACTATAAAATCGCTTTTTCATTGGCTAATGACTTATGATTGATCCTCAACCAGTGAGCAAGATACTAATCCGTCTTATTGACACATGGGGTGACCATAGATAGATTTAAGTTTTTATTCTGTATGAATGAGCCACTGCTGAGTGACTTCTGGTCCTACAGAGGTTTATGGGCCTTCTGTAGGACCACAAATCTTTTTGCTACCACAGCTGTTGCCATCTGGTGGCCTTCGGAACGAATGTTGCTTTAAGCACTTCGTTAGTTTCATTTTCCCATCCAGAAAGCTACATCTGTGTTTTTTAGTGTCTATGGTTCAGGTCCAATTGATGTAAAGTTTGTCATCAGATGGTGACTATCAATATTTTGCCCCAGTATGGGATTATTTGCTTCAAGTTGACTTGTGACTTGTGCAGCTGTTTCTCAGGTGTCACATATAAAGCGATTCACTCATCACGCATCACTCTGTAGCTTATGGCTGCTCACCAGCAAAAATTGCAGGCTCGTGTGGTTGAGATATCCCTCTAAACTTTTTACTAGCTTTTAAACTATTGCAGTTATTTCCCTCCGGTTATTCATATTTTATAACACAGAGACTGTGTAAATACATTGAGTTTGGTCTGTTGTATGCTGTGGAGGTGTAACCAGAAGCCAGTGCAGCTGTCGCTTCATGGGAAACCCCCAGTGCCACCTTACAGCCTGGATGGATGATCAGAGCCATTTGAGCGCTCAGGACAATAGATTTCATGTATGCCATTGGTACAATATGTGAATTCAGGTCTGGGTGCGTGACATGTAACTGAGAGGTATCACCACTGTATGCTCACACTCTCATCCCTACACCCACACACACGCCACATACAAGCACAAACAGGGAGATTGCGCCTCATGTTATGAGTCCTACCGAGCGGAGGTAATCGGTGTGTGTACACTCAGCTCTTACATAACAGTATACTAACTGACGGGAGAAAGTTCATCGTGCTCTCTTTCTCTCTTCCAATCAGTCTTTTACCTCTGTGAACTTCCTTCCTTCCCCATCGCTCATTCATTTCTCGTTTTTCACTTCCTTCCTCTTATAGTCTTCTTTCTGTGTCTCCTCACACCTGTGATTTTTTTTAAATTTGCAGTTTGCCAAGAAAAAAAAGTACAAATCTTGAAACATCCACTAATAAGTATATCTATTGTAGCTGGTTTTCACATCACCAGTGTATGAAGTGGGTAAGCTCACTGTTGATAAATATTTATAACAATTTTTCTGGCGGAAGAAGAACATTTACTTTATTATGTATGAATAACATGCGACTTTATCATGCTGTCCAGACCCGGTCCTTGTTCTAACACCCACTTTCTGCTGTCATTCTGGCTCGTATTTGTGTTAAAGCTTTTAATAAATGTTCCTTCGAATGACTTTCCTGTTCCCGTGTAACCTGTCAACAAGTTGTAAATTAGAGAGCAGGAGCAGCAAACAAAACTACTTTGAGTAAATGGTAACTGACATGGAATTGTTTTCAATTAATTCACCCCACATATCCCAGTTCTAAATACACCATCCAGTTAGCAATAATTTTATTTGCATTGTATCAGCTGCCTTGCTGGATGATAAGCTATCAGCTAAATCAAGATTTCTTGTGTTGATAATATTATAATGTGGAATCCAAGCAGCTTCTAAACAACACCAGGATAGAGGGTTTAGTGTCAGGATTAGATGTTTACTTCAGTGCATTTAGAGAGAGAAGAGCACTTGATTAAATTAGTGTAGGACCACAGGGCAAGCAGGATATCACAGTGACAGGACATTTTACCAACACTTAACAGCCTGTCGCACTTTAGTTAACTTACCATTGATTGAATATTAATTTTTTTTCCCAGGGGTGCACAAACAGATGATGTAATTGCATTTGGTCTTTGTTTCGCTACGTTGTAACATTACTAACTGGTGATAGTGTGACAGTGTTGCTCTATGATTTCAAAGACCAGGCAGAGACTTTTCTGAAAATCATAAATCATTATGGTACAATGTAAATACAACAATGTAATGGAACTTTACTAACCTGTCTATAACGTTATATCAAAGACAGAGTAATGTTACTTTATTATGTTATCTAATGTAAAATTTTCAGAGTGTAAATGTAATGTGTTCACATCACTATATTACCATTGCTGCGTTAGGGCTTAGGTTACTGCTAGTATTAAGTGATTTAAAATGTTAAAGCAGATGTAAGACCAGTAGGATAGGTTAGATCTTCTTTGTCCCCCACCAAAAAAATATAATTTATGATATCAGGGCAGATATTTATCTTGGTGTGAATAACCTTTTTGCTCGCAAATAATCAAAGACACTTTTGACAAAGAGCTGGTCTTTGCTTCCCCTTAAAGAAAAATATTATTAATTAACACAATCATCATTATTGGTATCAAAGTCTCACCATCAGTGCATTTCAGGTGATAATCTAAATTGAACATAATAAATACAACCCTTTTATATCACAATAATGATATATTCTAACTTCTGCAGCACTTCAGTAACCATTATTCACATATTATCTGTTTTACAATTTAAGCAGTGGGATAGTGTTACTTCCACTGCATTCACTATCCCTGCCTCTCTGCGTTGGTCTGACAGCCCAGCTGAATCACACTGTAGGTTAAATGGGGAACACAATCCCATATGTGTCACTCAGGAAGGCCTTAATGAAACCAAGTATAAATCTGAGATTGACCTTACATTATGCATTAGTCTGGTTTTGTGTGCTGTTGGTGCAAAGGATGTGCAAGACTGAAGAGGACTGCTCTCTGCCAGTGCAGGGCAGCTGTGTGTTTACAGCTGAGCTCATTGCGTAGCAGTGTAGATCAGCTGCTATTGTTTAGAAGGGTGGCTGGAACCATATAGTACAGTAGGGTACATATTTCAGGCTACAATGGACCTTGGTCATCTGCTCTTATCACAGCTCTGTCTCTTTATCTCTTTCTCTCCTGCTCTTCATCTCTCTATTTTGCTCTTCTCTCAAGTTACATCATCATCAGCCTTTCTCTCTCTGTCTCGCTTTTTCTCTCTCTCTCTTACTCTTGCATAACGTCCAGCTTTATTTGCTCCAGCTGAGGTTTCTAATCTTTCCCATGAGGCAGAGCGCGAGAGCAAACCAGGAGAGGAGAGGAGCCGGCCGAGACAACCTTTTTAACCTGCCTGTGTGCACTGCCACATTAACTCAATCACCCCACCAATTAATCTGGTGCAGGGCTTTCTTTACCTGCACCACCAAAACAGTGTTTAAAGCGCATGTATGCGTGTGTGTGCGTGTGTGCACACCCCTGTGGTTGGTAGGATTGCGCTCTCTTCATTTATGCCTTCGGTCTGTCACATCAAGTATGTCTGTGTGCTTCAGTGTAGGGGTTGCGTTGCCTCTCTTGGCAGCCCAGTGCTAAGAGGGGCATAAGTAGTGATTATCTGCACACCATGCAACAGGAGCAGACACTCGTTTGTCCAACCCTGGGAAGACCCCAATTAAGTGCACGCTCCAGCATTGTGGGGCAGATATGCTCATATCAATGAGATCATGCACTGACTTAGCGCGTGTGCTTGTTGCAACTGCAAATACACCATGCAGTGCAATGTTCACTGAAGTAAAGTTTCCTTCTCTGATTTCTCCAAATCTCTTGCACACACATACACAGAGCCAGAAAGACGGTATGCTGGCTGGCAGCGGTGTCTGTGCGAGGTGAGTGTTACGTAAGGCTGATCAACACTACTTAATCAGCTTTAGGAGACATGCTTAACAAGCTGACCAAGTGGGTTGGGGTTAGAGGACGAGAAAGAGACTGGAGGAGGTGAAGGTGGGGGGTGGGGGATGGGGGAGGGGATCGAGACGAGGGCAAGGGCACAAGAAAATCGCTTGACAGAAGACAGGCGCAAGTTAGCGTAGGGCAGAAACTGTGAAGGGAAGAGGAGAAAGTGGTGACAGGCGGTGACACTGCATGTGTCTCTTGTCCCTGTTTACGATGGGATAAGCGCACACACATAAACACGCTGCGCTCTGCCCTCTGTGTCCCCCTCGCAGCCCACTGTGACGCACAGCGGTGACTGCCAGGATCCTGTATGTGTGAGTGCTGTGTGCATTTGCAGGCCGGTGAGTGCCTGTCAGTGTTTTCTCTTTCTGGACGTTTGCTCTCTCCATTCTAGGTGATGAAGTACAGGACCGCGTCAGACCACACTAGTTGAGACAATACAAGTCTTTGTTTGTGCCACTTGCAGCCTTTGGTTGCAGCAGAAAACCCAATAAATGTTAATTTCATGAACCAGCCAGAATTTGTTGTTGCAGCTCCATTGATTCAACACCTAAACACCAGATTTACAGTGTTTACGTAGCAATGCGTTACACCTGCTTCCAATCAAATAACCTTGCTTTTGATTCTGCTGGTACCATGTACCAATACAATGTCAGTGTTAAATTATAAATGTGTATCCTCACTGTGAGGATGTTAGGAATAATTTCAGTAAACACAAAAAGAAAAGTTTTTGGTGTTTCAGATATGAACCTACACACTGTTGACCCTTTGATGTTACTTTAGCTGCTGACGTCACATAACATAAGTTGTAGTAAACACAGAACAACAGATCAGATGTTGTCGCCTAATCTAATCCAACCCCTTGAGCCAGCTTTTTTTCAACATTCGGAGAAAGTAAAAATCAGTCCAAAATTTGTGTTATTAACTCACAGTTTGAAGTTACATATATCAAAATTGTAACTTACTAGCTAAAACCCCTGAGGAAATATCTCAAAATTAAGAAAATATGTCAAACGTTTGAGATAAAAACCTGGATGGCAATAGAGTTTTTTTTATGTACAAATGTATCAGAGTCCCCAACCTCCCATTATAACATAACATTGCAGTCTGTATTCCAGCAGACAGCATGATAAATGTTGAATTTACTGAATCAGCCAGCATTTGTTGTTGTCACTCTCGTGACTCAGCGCTATAAACACAAAGGAAAAGGATCATTTTACAAGGACCAAGCTTTTGCAAAAACAAAACAGTGTTAATGAGATATTTGTTATTTATTGTCAAATATAGACAAAAGTTTTAAACTTAAACTCTACTTCTGTAACTCTAGCAAAAGAAGCTGGAGGGTAATTTAAAACGGCATTAAGAAGCCTGGTTCACCTCTTATCCTGCTCCTGTAAAAAGAAATGTGAGCATCCTTTGTTTGGCTCCTGTGGCCAGCATTCCAAAACTAAACGTTGTGTGTCCTCACTCTCTTTTGTTATAGACTACAAATTATTCCCATTTGGATGATTTCTGGTCATTTGGGTAAATGCTGTTTTTGAGCTCTACGCCGTTACATTTGTCCGCTTGTCTCCGTAAATCAAGCAAAATTATGATGCTTTGTTTATTTCACATTCTCTCTATTTGTGAAGGCAGTTTGTTTCTGTTATGGTTCACCACTGCCGAGTGACTGTAGAGGGAAACCCTGTAAATCTAATTGTATATCAGTCACGATGAACGTTTTGTTCTGGTTGGGACGCTGACTCTGTCTTTATCCTGGTTTCTTTTATACCTTTCCTTTTATTTGCTTTTCAGCACCCATTCCACCTTTTACCAGTTTCCTTTCTGTCTCCTCTCAATCCCAAACACACACATACACTCGCACACATCTTAAAGAATGACTAGCAGATGTGGACAGAACCTTTTCCTTCATCTAAAATTAGCTGCAAAAGAAGAATGGCAGGAAAGCACACAGGGTTGGATACATAAGCAAGAGGGGTGTGTTAGTCAGGGAGTGGGGGACTGATGGAGGAATAGACTAGAAGTGGAGGAAGGAATTGCTTGATGGGACCTAGTGAAGTAGTGTGTATTTTTGGTGCTGTTCACACACATTGCTGACGCACAGGAACCACTGAGGGCACAAAGTCTACTAGCGTCAGAGGCATTGAATGTGCATGTATTTCTGTGTAATACCCACTGTTTGGTATTGTTGTAGGTGTGACAAAACTGAAAGCCTTAAGGAGCAGTAATTCAAGTGATTCTCTGAGTGCTCCTTTAAACACTTTGTCTGTTATGTAATGTATTTGAGTCCACATAGCTCCATGAAGGTAATTTAAAGGTGCTTTTGTCATAGTTCTTATAACTGTTGAAAGAAGTAACTTTTTTTGTGCGTCTGTGCTGCCAGACTTGAGGAGGATGGCAGTAGAAATCAGTTTTCAGGGTCTTTTATAGTTACTGCATTAGTGTGGTTAATCTCCCACCGCAGTGACATAAGTGACTGGTGGAGGATATGAATGCAGCAGTGCCAACTGAAAAACCTGCGTAAACAAGCTGATAAAAAATAAATAAGAGAGAAAATAGCTTCAGGGTCTGAAAAGTAAAGCCTGTGGGGAAATGTTTTAAACCTGCATTCTTTTAAATATCTCTCTAGTTGCAAATAGAAGTCAAGTTATTCTCCCTCGGCTTTGTGTTCTCTGAGCTCAGTAAATACTTGGCTGAAGAGTTTACAGTTTTTATCACTAGTTTCAAGTACAAAGCCTGGTCCATCCATAAAGCAGCTGATCGTTGATCTATTAGACATTTCAAAAGTTTAACTCTGCATTCACCCACATTCCATGTTGCTACACTTGTCGCTACAAGTTGCTTAATGTCATTGCCTTCCTGTGATCACTGGGCCCTACATTGCTGCTAGTCTCGTAAAAGAGTTTCCAGGTCTCAAAAGGGAAGCCTTTTGGGAAGTATCTTAAAATTGCATTGCTTATAGTAATTAGTAGGGTGTGACCCCTCTGGCTACAGAAAGAAGAAGTTGTAAAGACGTCCGCCCTCAGCTTCCTAGGTCTATGACCTCAGTAAGTTAGGTCACAGTTTTAAGTCGTAGAGAAAACAATACAGTGTTCATTTTATAAATTTTGGCCCCCATCAGAGTAAAAAAGTGATAAAGATTGGGGTATCGTTTTGGGCAGGGGTTGTCAATAAATCTCCCCAAGGAGGCACATGAGAAAAAGTGGGACTGCTGTGGAGGGCCGCTCTAATAATCTAAATTCAGTTCTGCTTAATATTAATTTTTATCTCTTCATAAGCTGTGGCCCCCTGGGAAAATGAATTGCCCACCCCTGATTTAGGCCATAATTGATGACTTGCTAGCGAGTGTCCTCAGTTTCTCTCAGAGTATTGAACTGCTGGTAAAGTCTTTACTGAGTCCACATGTGCAAGGAATTAAATTTAGTCTTAGTCTTGTATACCAATCTTGGGGTGTACAAGACTAAGAAGGTATGTACTTTGAGGTTCCCAATGGGTAGTTACCCCAGGGAGATACCACAACTGCAGAGTCCAAAAGCACCTTTTGTAACAAAAGTAACTTTTGTAACATTGTAATAGAAAGTATCTTATATTTGTCATAAAGGAATTTGAATTAAGCATGTGATGACCCTAATTTTGATCAACTCTGCACTGCTACTCCATTGTAATTAGCTAAGCGGGATAATTATGTTCAGTGTTTTTCTCTCACTGTCATCACGATGCAGTTCACCAGTCAAATCTACCATCCCTAATTTTTTTTTAGCCATTTATTAGCACCTTGGAAGCAGGATGTTGTACTCTGCTCCAAATATGTTCTCTTCCAAGAAGCAGAAAGGTGTTAAGAACAACAACGCTGGTTGGCAAGCTTCCTGTGTTCCCTGTTCACTCAGCACCCAAGGGCCTGTTTAAAATACCAGGCCGCCAGCCCTCTGCTTCACCCTCAGGTTTATCTCTCCCCTGTTGAAAGTCTGCATGGGAGCGCTCATCAGTGTGCACGTGTGGGGCAGGGATATTTTGACCGTGGTCACCAAGCGATGCTTTGATGTTTTCTGCACACAGTCGCACACATTTGTAGAAACTCCAGGTAAGCACGTGTGCTTGTGTTTGTTTGTATCCTACTACTCACTGTGAATGCTCACTACCATCTGCACAGTTAGCAGCACCAGAGGAGTGAGAAAAACATGATTCCCATGGGCCAGTTACCTATTCAACTCTCACCTCCAGTCTGAACAACAGCACCCAGCTCATAACAAACACGCACAGACATAATACATCCCCAGGTATTCTATTTGGGAAGATCTTTATTTTCTTCTTTTGCTCATTCGTCAGGATTTAAAAGTTTATCTGACTTCATACGAAACATGCAAAATAAAATTAATGATTTATCTGCACATGCATTGTAAGGAGATTATGAAGTCTAAGTGTAGGAGTAGTTAGAAACTTATGGAAGTGATAAAAGGGCTCGTTCAAGTTGTACACAGCCGAGTGGTTTACTAAAGGTTGAAATATGTAGAAACAGAATGTGTCTGGAAACCATATGTGGCTCCTTCTCTCTTTGTAATGATAAACTGGTCAAAAGTATCAGGAAAATGCACAGATTTCTGTTTTGATCAGTTGTGTTGCAAAGTCAACCCTAAAAGCCTATTTTGAGCAGAAGAATTAACAAAAATATACGGGACAGTGTGCATCCCTAGAATATTACAGAGACACATGGCACAGATCATAATTGCGTGATTTCCATGCAATACAGACTAGTATCAGAATAAAATATGAGTCTGTGAGCTTCAAATGTATCCGTAGTATTTGCCAACTGACAGCAACATTAGGAGGTTGGCAAACTATGACAAAGTTTAAGAAATAATCTTTTCTTCACTTTTTAAAAAAAAATATATATATATAAGATCCATTAGTACATATTCATGGAGATATTCTGATAGCTGCTATTAGCCCTGAGAACAAAATGGCATAAAGAAAGCACACGAGGGCCATGCATTTCATTCTCAATAGATACATTAGCTTTCATCTGTTCAGAAGCAGGAGCCAGATGATTCGTCCCTGCAGTGAAAGCCTTGCTCTGTTTAGTAGGAAACATAAAGATGGCATTTCTGCTTCAGAGCACCATGTTTGTTGTACTACTAAAACTTATTTTAAGTGATTCTAAATTCCTTTTTCAGCAAATGTTGAAATTTTTTCCTACAAGTTAAAATTATTTGTTTAATTCATCCACATCCAGTCGAAGAGTATTTAAGGAAGTGGGTGGTAGAAGTTGATGGATGATTCCCACACTGTCTTTTTGGCTCACTCGCGTGACTGAATTGCAGCGATCAATCAATTCTCCTTAACTGTCACAACCTGTTGCAAGAACGTCACGTCACATGATGTGGTTGTTTACTTAGTTGGTAGCTGGACTGCAGGAAATGAAAGTTTTTCTGCCAGCACACAAATGACAGCACTTTTCCTAGAACGGTTCTTCTAGGTTTAAGCCAAGCCCAACTTGGGCAGGGCAATATGGAAAAAATATTTATCACGATATAAATTATTTTATATCACAAAAACTATATATATATATCATGATATACCACCTGACCTGTGGTCATCTGGAAAGTACGCAGTCTGTAAACAGCGAGCGCAGAGGGTCCAGTCTTTGTTACTGAAATGGATGGTTATGCTCATGTAGGGCTGCGTATCTCTGCTTGTCCATAGGTCAGTCGTCAAGGCATAATGCACGACACTGCAAACAGCCTTCTCTAGATGGCTCCTGCGAGATGGCTCCTGTGATTTGCTTATGGCGCTGGGGCATTTTTTCATTTCATTGTGTGAAAGACTGCTGTATCTTCAGCTCGTATAGTTTTTCTTTTCCCAACTTGCTCCCGTCATTCCACAACTTGGTTTAGCTCAGATTTTCTGCATTCTTGAGTTTTCTTTTTTGTGGACCTTCTGTAGGTGATAGAAGAGATTTGTTGTGTTGCCATCAGGTGCAGGAGTAGTTTTATAGCATAGCTTGCAAATTGGGCGTCTTATGCTCTGTGTTGGTGCTGTTGAACCCAAAATGTAACCAAGTCACAGACGTACCCCCTCTTTTCGGTAAAAGTGCTTCTTCTTGGGCTGCCTGTGTAGCTGTCTCTCCCTGTTGCATGTCCAGGCATGAAACTGCAACCGGTCGCACGCCCATTTTCAGTTACTGTAAAGCATGTCGCAAATCCGGGTGCACGCAAAGCAGCGCCATGTCGCAAAACCACAAGATGGAGTTTCTTTGTGAAAAATATCATTTTTTAATACTTTATTTTCTCTTGCATAAAATTAAGAGCATGTATAGTGAGAAGACAACAACAATCTACCGTAGCATATAACACAAGCTTATGCTGTTTTTGTTTTTTGCTTTTTTTCCTGGTTGAGTGAGACTTTCAGTGTTATTTTACTCTTTATATAACTCCAAAACTAAACCATGTAAAAGATAGGTGGACAAATCTGTGGGACTCAACTATTTTGTCAAAGCTGAATTTTATGCCTTGTTTTAATCAATTTTAGCTTGTTTTAATCAATTTTAAATCATGCTTTTTATTTGTTTTTGTTTCTAATGTCTCTGTAAAGCACTTTGAATCACCTTGTTGTTGAATTGTGCTATACAAATAAACTTGCCTTGCCTTCATCCATCAGGAAACATTCAGCAAAATACACTAGTTTTTGGTTTACTACACACGACTTATTAAAGACTAGTGCCTTTAGGTTTAATTAAAGAATTTAACTCCAGTCAAGCCTGATTTTCTTCAACACCCTCAGACAGAATCCACATGCACATAAGTAGTAGATTTCAGAGGCAAAATACTAAACTTTCAAATATCTGCCTATTTAAAAGCATACAAATAATCAAATAGTTGGGTCCACCTCTACTGAACCTTTTATCTGAAAAACTATGAATACCCAAGACATCTTAAACAAAATAAATTTCGGATTTTAATCAGATTTGGAGCTCTTTTTGTGTAAGATATTGAAAGTTGTTGGCTGCAGGACTTAGAACTTGGACCCTTCATAAAGAAAAGCTTTACTAGAGGACCAACTCTGCCCTCAGTAGGTTTTCTACCTTTTTATCCAAGTATACCATGTCCTTCGGCACTCGCTTTAAAGACCTCCATTTGTGTAAGAGGTTATGCCATCAACATTTCAAAAACCCAATATTATAACAATAGAACTTGTGGAAGCAGGTTTATTGGATTAACTCTTTACTCACCGATCTATATTAGACTCAGAGATTCATTATTTAACTTGTCCTTCAATGAAACTGTTATATGAAAAGCAGAAATCCAGGTCAGGGACAGGGTGGTAGGAGTGATGGGAAGTCAATGTGCTTTGTAAGAGAACATAAAGGTTTTCACTAATGCTTAAAAACTTAGCTTATGGAAACTGAATGGAAACAATTATAGGAAAGATTGTAAAAGCAGTATTAAGATATAACAGTGGCTCTTAATGGCGCTTTATTTACTTACCTTAGACCTAAAGTTCTACTATATGGTCCATCTGTCACTCCTGCACTTTTCCCTCAGCCCTTCCAACACACATCAGAGTTTTTCCACCAACAAAAAGACCTGGTGGGGAAGTACAGTCACATTAAGCTCTGATTTAAAAATCACTCCAATAGAGAGAATTATCCTTGAGTGCAGTGAGCTTGTGTGCATACGCCTGTGCTCCAAGTGTCGGTTATATGTGGAGATCTGACATTAAACTATAATGAAGCAGATTCAGTTTATCGTGACCCTCACAATAATGGTATTAATTTAATGCATTAGTGGGGAAATGAGTTGCCTTGATTTGTGAAGTATCGCTGCTCACTTTGACAGTCAACCAAATATATCTATGTAAACCTTTAGGCTTCAGTTTTATTGTAATTATCCACTACTACATTGTAATGTTTTGAAGTAAACCATGAATAGCATACGTAGGCTTAGTTTTGCAGACTTAGGAAGTCAAGTGCTAGACCATCATTTTTTTTCTTGAAGTTATTTTAGACTTGGCCTAAACATGTCTGTGAAACCTGCTGCTAGAGTGGCAGTTTTGGTAGACACTAGGCACTGCTTTGTCTCTCTACTTTGAAAGGCATAGTGATAAATATTCTTGCTTCCAGAGCACAGTCCTGAAATGTTTTAGAAAGAAGCAGCTCATCCTAAATTGTTAGACATCTGGTGTAAAGATCAGGTGTCTCACTGCTTTGTCTCTCACTTGTCATTACGCATCCAGAATGATAATTCATCGTAAAACAAGTGTCGGCAATGTGTCGCCTTCAGACAAGACAATAGCCCTCTGTGTATGTGTGTGTTCATGACTCAGTTGTCTTTCACTGTGTTTCATAAGATTGTTTATTTTGTGTTGCAGGAAGCAGAAGAAAAAAAAATCACAATAGGAGCGTTTACAATCAAAGAGCGAGTGGCCTTGCAGAGTCGTTTGACGTGCGACATGTTAGCGGCAACACACATGATGTGCTTCAAAACTCCCACACCCTTTGTTTTCTTTGCAACAAATTGATGCACATCAAAATGGGTTCAAACCATCATGCTGGTAAACATTGTTGTTGTTTTTAAGAAAACCATGCAACTTTTATTTGTAGTTTTGTAGCAACTGGAAACACAGTAGACAAAACAAACCCTATATTTGAAGTTAAAAGAGTAGGCAAGGTGGCCAAAAAGATTTAAGCCACTGACAGGCCATCTGTCCATGCTCATGTCTTCTCATTTTCATCCTTGACTGAATCCTAAGCTCTATTCTTACACCTAAGAGAACAGCTACACTGATCATTGCATTGAAGCAGAAAGAATTTGGACTGTTTCTAACTCTCAGCGGTTCCCAAGTGTTTGTTTGCTTTTGGGAACTTGAAAGAGAGGTTTTCCTAATAAAGGAGGAAAAAAAACAAATGCATACACTGGCAGAATCTAGTCACAGTCTTTCTAGTCAATTCCAAGGCTGTCTGATCGACCTTGTGCATAATGACTGATTTAGACCTCTGCACGGTAATCTTTGTAGAGCCCACGACATAACCTTCGTAAGTGGCTGACTTTGTTGCCAGCGTTTGTACTTGTGCCGGTGCATTACGTGTTAATTTCTTTGTACTCATGTCCCTTGGTTTTCTATGTGGTGCCAGCCATTTTAGAAAAAAGATTATGTAGATTGTTATGCTGTATGATTTAAAGATATGTGGCAAAAAATGGGAAATGCACAGGAGAAATCGATGGTACTGGACAAGTGAGGTTTGAGTTGGGTTTATTTGGCGCTGAAGAGCAAAATGAATAATGATAACCCACCATAATGATGTGCTGTGTTACCCAGGCAACCTGGAAGGTAGCTTCATCCTGATTCATTCAGAAGTCATCTCAAATTAATAAAACTTTGTATGGTTTTTGAGCCCTAAGTGCAATCACCAAAATGAAAGGCAAAGACTTGGCTAGAACTTAGCTGGCCTGTGGTCTCGGCTGCCATCTTAGGTGCGATGGTGTCTTAGGGAACCTCTGTGGTGTCTTTAAGGCACTTATCAAAGAAATTTCTAAATTCACCAGTGAGATAGCTATTTGCATATTTTATGCTTTAGAATAAAACATAAAATACAAACTTTCCAGTGTCTAGCCAGAAATCTACTGTATTTAAAACAAGGAAAGGGAAATTGCAAAATCCCAGTTGCCTGAGTAACACTCCAGTGTATTTACTACCCTGTAGTATGTCAGTCACCAGCATCCTGTGCTGTTACTGGTAGCCACTGCAATTGCTCACCTTGAAGCCAGACAACGCGAGACAGAGCGCGAGTGTCTTGCACCAACAGCACTTAATGTGTGGCTACAGGTTGCTGCATCGTCTGACATGCATGCCGAACCATTCCAGTCTGGCAGTCACAAAAGTCAGCAATGTGTTAATGAATCAACAGGTGAATTACTGCACCTGTACTACTATTTAATGTGTTTCCAACAGAGGGCGCTGTATTTATTATGGCAAACAAAGGTCTTTTTTGTGCTATATTACAGCACCATAAATACATAAAGTTGGAATTAATGGCACACTGTAAAAATCCAGCCCTGCCTACCAAGTTCATGGAGTTCATGAACTTGGTGTGCCATATTTCAAGTCATTTGCTTGCCTTATCTTAGGCAGTATGAAAAAAAAACTGCCTTTATGGGTTATGATTTTACAGAAGTGCCTTCTCCTGAGGTATGTTTGTTAAGCAGTAATAATATCATGCTGTAGATATACTCTCCTCCAAATAAGCCATAAAGTATTTGTCGTAGGTGGTGGAGGTAGAGCTTCCTGCTCCATCCCGAGTGTTACAGGTGTCACATGATGCTGCCTTTTGTTCTCTTTAAACTCTGCTTACCATGAACCGTGTTGCAGGACAACTGAGTTGTTTTAACGCTTGAGTCTATGTTTGCTTTGCCTGGCTTTTGGAAAGGGTGGAAAAGTTCCTGTGTAGCACTCAAAAGCTAGTGGACATGCATGCACACCCTCTTGCGCGCACACACACACACACACACACACACACACACACACACACACACACACACACACACACACACACACATGTTGTGCAGACCTCCATCTTCTGACAGCTACCTGTTGCTGGCAGATTCAGACTCCCACTCTTTTTCTCTCTTGCGTCTCTTCATCTTACTCCCTTGCCCCAGCTCTGCTCTTTTCTTTCTAATACCTGGCCTATTTGAGTCCGTGTTCCAGGCTTGAAAGGATTAATTGCCATTTATGCTTTATTTTTTTGTTCTGTTCATTTCTGAAGGTTTATTTTTAGGCCTTAAGTGTCTGGTTGCTAGGATACAGAGAGTTAGAGAGGGCGAGAGAATGGAGGAGAGTTTGCGTTGTGAAGGCTGAATTACAAACACATTCACGCACTGAGTCAGCACTGACGCACAGTCACACACATAAATATACACACACACACACTGGGTGTTTCGGCCTGTAGCTGTTATTGTGGACTTGTTTTTCTGGTTCTGTGAATCTTTTCAGCAGCTCTGTGTGTCACTGTCATTTACTGTTTGGATGCCAGCTCCTCTGTAGCACCTGTGCTCACGTGCGCAATGTGTGAACGTTTATGTGCGTACATGCAGATTTTCTGACAGAATACTTGTGGGGATAGTTGCATTCAATTAATGTAGCACCGTCAGCTACGCCGCTAATTGTGACGCACGTAACAGAGGAATTATGTGGATCTCTGTACACTTATGGAGGAATGGGATTTTATGTTTTTACTAGTAGCCTGTATCAGCAAGAGGACTCTGGGTCATTCACATCCACATCAAAGAGTAGGGCAACATTTCAAGGCACACTATTATATATAGTGAATATCAATGAGAGTTTTGATTATATTGCCAGATGAAAACACTTTTGAACATTACATACAGTTTATTTTGCTTACTAGAAGCTCCACAAGCTTATAACTTATACCCATCCACTTATGAGACACTTTCAGGCAATCTCTTAAGTGTCTCTCAGAAGATGTTTGGTTTTCAAGAGCCTCTTTAGCTTGATTGACACCATGTTAGTATTAGTTAATGCTCTAAGGCTAAAGGCCATTGATATCCCCGGTACAGCAAAATCTCAGGTAGCATAACATTTATGTGGTTTTATGTGTTTTTATTCACATGCATGAAACCTATACACGCACATGTATAATAAGTATTACAAGCTGATAGTAGAACACGGTCACATGGTGTAAGAAGCATCAGTGTTGTGTTATAGTAATAATTTTTAATCTCCTCATCTATGCTTATATATAGCAGTTCTGAGATGCAATATCGTTGTGTAATTATAGGACAGTATTGCCTGCAGCGGTTTTGATTTGTTGCCTGATTTCAGCACATATCAGAAATGACATGCATATGCACACAGGAAACAGATCTGTTGTTGTGGTGCATACAAGAGTTGCTAACATCCTGTCCCGCTCTAGTGGCACATTCCAGGAAACCACCTCCCAAAAGTGCCACCTATCTCTTAAATACACACAAATTTTCTAGACCTGACAGATATGTAGCTGGGTGGTGGCACACCTAATTTGCTCCTGTGTGACAAAACCAACCTTTTGACCCATTGACCTTTTAAAACACAGTGACAGTAACAGTAACCTACACGTGTTTTTTTTCCTCCCTGCGTATTTATATATAGTTTTCAGCCAACCAGTTCGTCTTTTAAAGGTGATCTGGATCTTTCCTATTTTTTTTAAATAAAAGCTTAAAAACACACATCATATAGATGTTGAGTTAATGCTGTAGTGATTTGGCAGTTGTTGAACCCATACGCTCCTACACACAGATGTGTGCACAGAGAGTTATGGGCAGTAGTGAGTGTAGGCAGTGTTTTGTTGAACCAGAAGTGGAGAGTCAGCTGGCAGCTCTCTCCCAAGCTGTTGGCCGGGCCAGTACATTAACACCAGCCTGTGAGGTAGGTACACAGAGTGAAGGAGATGAGAGAGGCGCCTGTAGCCTTTAACATGGCTGTGTTAGAGCGTAACAGCTTCTCCCTAAAAGTTACTTTAAAGGAAATTATTAACCGTTTTCACACATGCATTGCAGCCCTCATCTTTTTCAGAAGGAGGTGTGCGTGGGGATGCAAATGTTTGATCGGACATTAAACGGCCTTTAATGTGCTAGGGCTCCTCGTACAGTCTGTGAATAATAGTAAGGCTGGATGATTAATCTGATTTTAATTTTGGCTACAGTGTTGTCATTCAGTGATTCATAAGCAAGATAATCAGGGGGAATTATTACTTTTTGGCAGTTGTTATCACTGCGAAGCTCTCATTTTGTTTTGTGTCGCACATTAGGAGCAGATCTTTCATTTAAAGGCGTGCATTTTGGTTTCCACCTTAAAGCCCAGACTTACAATGACAGAAAGCCAGCATTTGGTCGATAAGAACTGTCTAGAGGAAGTAACAGTCTTTAAAGATTTCTGTAGATTTACCTGTGAAAAGGTAATTACCAGTTACAGCTGCCTTTGTCTTAGAGGGTGTCTCACAGGTCACACACTGTTAGTTGTCAGCTTCAGTTCTCCATTGCTCTCCTCATGGCTATCTGTTGGTCCCTTGAGGTCTACAAATCAACTGCTTTCTGGACTTCTTTTTCCAGTCATCTACACCTACAGGCATCTCGCAGCTTTGGAGGCTGCTGCAGGCATTTAGAGACTGATAGCTGACTTCACAAAAGTCCACTTTTTTTTTTTTCCATTCATGTGTTTGTTTTTCATATGCAGCCTTATTTAGATGGGTTCACCACAGCAGATAGCTCTGCATGTTTTGAATTGGCAGATGGCTTTCCTGACGTAACCCCAAAGGTATTTGTGTCCCTTCCCAGGATCGAACCATGGATCTTTTGCTTGTTAGATGAACGTGTAAACCAAATAATCTTGTTAAAAAAATCAACATGGTCTGTCCTGTCAACTTCTCTACCATTTGGAGTTGGAGTTAATTTGTAGTTAGTGTATTGCAATGTTAATTCTCTGTGGACAAGTCACAAAAAACAGGCAGGCACACAGGCATCCTCAGACCCTTGTGCTCATCACTCAGACCTGAACGGACCCTACTGCACTTGCAGACATGGAAAGTATAAACATGTATAAGACCTCACAGGGTTAACTGGAAAACAGTTTCTGTTCCACAAGAGTCGCTTCCCTCAACAGTTACCCTCTCATATCAGGCTAAGTTTTTAACTTTTAGATTTAGATAAATAGGTGTATCTGTAGGAAAATTGGATTGTATTTTATTGTAAAGGAGAAAATTCAAAGCCCTGCTCACACATCTCCCACGCACTAATGAAAACACTGTTGACATTTTATCATAAATGTTACAGCAAAAGAAACAAAGAGTTGTGCTGAAAGTGATAAGACTCTTGTATAATCAAAAACCAGCATTATAACTGTGTTTAATACTATTATTTGTTTTACCTCCCAGTACCTCAAATACAAAGACCACGAGCAGTGTTGACACATTATGATTAAGAAGCACTCACACTTTATTCCAGTGTTAATGTCACATTGGGATTAACACTGAGTGTCCTGTTTCCTTTGTCCTTTATCGTAGCGTGCTTTGAAAGTCACCCACAGTGTTACAGTGTGACGATTAAAGCTCCTGCACAGTTTGAATTCTCCACATTTAGGTTTTGGGGTTTTCTCTCCTTCATGTGGCCCAAGAACACATGATTTTGATAGAGGATGGCTAATATTTCATGCATCTTTGCTGATTGTCACAGTTAGAAACTGAAAACTGAAACACTTCATAGTATTGCCGTTGTTTGTACTCAGCCAGACATCGCAGTGTTGCACCGCTGCACAATCAGATTGAGACTGCTACCAGCTGATGCATCACGTAAACTTCACAGGTCATATTTTCCTGGGTAAATTTTCATTAATCAGTAAATTAGGTGGACCAACTTTTAGTTAGAGAAAGTGGCCGTTTACAGGAATTCAAAGCTGTCTTATGCTATAATTAACGTATTTAATAAATGTTGGTAATTTCAAAATATATATCATATAAAAGTGTAACTTAGATTTTTTTTACCTTGGCTTTTGTGCCAGTGAAGCATGTAGGTGTATGCTTGTGTGTGTCTGTGTGCATGTTCATGTCTTAGGAGAGACGTTAATGTCCTGGGAGCAGACCGTCACTTTGGTGAGAGTAAATATACCTAAAAGCACCCTGAGAGCAACAGGACTCTTCTCTCACTGACACAATATTATTCTGCTGTTCTTCACAAGCTCTGGGGAACTCGCACACGCACACACACACACACACACACACACACACACACACACACACACACACACACACACACACACACAC
>NW_005187446.1:352335-357301 GCF_000239375.1 Pundamilia nyererei | reverse complement strand
CACACACACACACACACACACACACACACACACACACACACACTTTCTCTCTCTCCCACCAGGCTTGTTTATGAGTGTGATTACACAGAGAGAGGTCCGGTTGTCCAGCTCACCTGAGAGCGCATCAGGTGCAGTGCCCTGGGGCTTTGTGTCTGTTTGTGTTTGGACAGTGCTGTGTATTTTTTGGAACGGCTCACTTTTTGTGCCTGACAGTGAGTTTTTGTTTTTGTTTCCTGTTTTATTCCTTCTGTTACTGTGTGAAAAAGAGAGATAGTGTTTGTTTAGGTGTCCCATGTGGTTAGATGCCAAACTCCTGGGTCCTAAATTCAACCTCTCACAAACAGTGTCAGCATCTTTAGCATCCAGGCGACTTCTCTAGGGTAATTAAATATTTATTGCCTTGGTTTTGCCCGGTGTTTAGTCAGTTGACGGATATATAAAATATTAAATGATCAGTAAAAAAGTATGCTGGACAAATTCACTGGCCAGCCGCTGGCTGATTTGAGCTAGTCATTTTTTTTCACAGTATAAATGATGTGAAAAAGAAAGTACAATCACTTTTCATGCTAAGCTTCAGTATTAGGACAATCTCAGATAAATCATTACATGACACAGATTACACTGTGCCATTATTTATTTAACAAAAACCAAGTTAAAATCCAGAACAACTCCCACAATCCCACACGACTCCAAAACATCATTTTGATTAAGAGATCCTTAACAGCAGAAATTGCTGTTATATTTTTTTATGCCACACTAATTTCTAATTTCTAAGAATACTTTTTTTTTTAAACTGATTTCCCAGCTTTCAGACAGATCCGATACTGATTATAATTTTTTTCTTTTTTATTAACGTTGGGAATACCGAATCTCTGTTGAAAACACTGTAGCCCATGCCCTACTTTAAACTTTCTTCAGGGTGTCTGAAGTTAATCAGAACTTGTGCATCCATTTTATGCTGACTGACACTCAGCAGCTTTCAAAGTCATTTCCTGAAATGTGCACATCAACTGTACCAGTACTAAAACACACTAATTTAGTGCTTAGTCAGTTGCTCAATTAGAGTAAAACCCAAACCACACTCTGTTCATAGTCTTGCCCTAAACTAATGGATATTTATGTTGTGACTTAACAAGCCCTTTACAGTTTAGCAGTGGAGCATGTAAACCAGACCTGGAGGGCTTGTTCTGGAAGAGAGAGTCCCTATGGACGTGTGTGCATTTTCTTCCTCTTTACTGCTCCTCCCCTCGGTTTCCTGGAAAAGACGTCTGTGTGCGCGCTAGAAGACGCGCTGCACAAATCCGAGCCGAGAGAAGCAGGGAGACCAAATTGCTCATCTTACATCATCCTGTCCTCAGTCTCTGTGTCACTTGTGTCCTCATCGCACTTCTGTACTTTCCCTCTTCCCCCGGTCCATGCTGTGTATTCGTTCTCTCTCTCTTTGGCTCTCCCACTGTTGAACAATAACCCCAGTGTGTTTAAGAGAGTGTGTGTGTGGCGCTATTTTTGGCCCCTCCAAGGCCACAAAACACTCTCTACTCCTTTGCCGCTTCTGTTTCTTTCTCCTGGCTGCTATATAACAGTAAGTAAGACCCTATGGAGAGCATAACCTGTGGTGACCTCTAAGGTTACTTGATGTTTGTGCGTTTTTGTGACTAATTTGCCTTCGTGGCACCAGGTGAGGTGCAGGGCATGAATGTTCTTGGCTCGGGCAAGACCTCCAGCAAGAGCAAGTTCTCCAAGGGAAATTACCCTCCATCTGGATTATTCACAACAAGCTGCATTCCTCTGGATAATTGTTTCCCAACAAATAAAACCTTCCCAGCATGTTTTCGTAAAACCGCACCGATTTCAAGCCTTTGCGGAAAAAAAGTCAAACAACATCTAACTCAAGTGCTGCTGAAGTTAAAAAAAAGGACATTTATTCCTAGTTTTATTTATCTTCTTTTGATATTTCTAATCCTGACTGCTTATGTGTTCAGAGATGTTTCTAATTAACTAGTTCTCTGATCCAACTGAAAAGAAAGAGAATAATGATAGTTGTGCTGCTTTTTTTAATCAATTTTAGAACAAAAATGCCAAATATTCTCTGCTTCCAATCAAGATTTACTGGTTTTCCTCACTCTGATAGGATCGACTTAAGTATTTTGTGAGTCTGAGACTGTCTGAAGCTATCTGAAAATGTCCTTTATAAACCATACAATGAACAGCTTGAAAGACAATCAATGGTGGCATCTAGGTGACTGTCTTTAATGACTTCAAAAAACAAACATCTGGACTATGTTTTTCTAGAAGTTCATATTTCGAGGAAAATCTTACATTTACTTTGAATAAGAAAAGACTAAAGCATTCAGAACTTTTCCCTTCAATCTTTGTGACAGGTTGTCGTGCTCCTGTCTTTTCTCTCTGTATGTCTCACTTTTCCACTCTTCTTCTGGTATTGGCCCTAATGAATTTTTAATGGACTTTGTGGGAAGAGTCCAGACACTTTGGGATTCAGGCATATGGGCTCTGATTACCATCCTCCTCCACCTCCTCCTGCTCCCGTGGAGCCCGCCCTCCTCTCTCTCTTTTTTCAGTCTTGCTTTCTCTGTCTCACCCCTTTGAGCCTTTTATTATCCAGTTTCTGTCCCCTCTGTTCCCTCTGCTCAGCGCTTCAGGCTGTTTCAATCATCCAAGCATCTGTGACAAAGACAAGGCCGTGTATATGAATGTGCTACAGGCAAATACCAACCGACTGTCTCTTAGTTTTAGTGCTTTTACAGGCTGTGAGTGAGCCGACACTGACCTCACCCCTCCTCGTCCACGCACAAACACACTTACACTAGTTGTTTCCCAGATCCACACTAAAGCTGGGTTGAGTTAAAGCAATACAGTGCCAGCCAACTGCCGCTAATGGCTGTTCAGAGTCCCCGTATAAAAACCCTGAGTCTGCAACTCTGCTGTTAGTTTGGCACAGGCCTGTCAGTTGATTTGCTGCTGAGTAGGACTCACAGCTCTGGGAATCTCTCCTCCTCATCTTTTTTCTCACTCCTATACTTTGTCTGACTGCCCGTCTGTCTCTGCCTCCTTCCCATCAGCTCTATCCTTCTTGGCAATTGAGTCCCAGGCTGGTGATCCAGGCAGTTACTTTTCCTGTTAATTGGAAGATAATTTCACCAGCAGAGACCAAGGGGCATTTTTGGTCAAGGTGATCAGAAACTCCCTGGGAAGCATGGCATCTACCCAGTCAAGACTTCATCATCACTGGTTAAATGTGAACACTGTCTCCATGTAAAGTGGAGATGGAGGAATGCATCATTTTATTGCATCAAGAAAATGAAATGCATGTTTCTTTGTTTTTGTAACACAGCAAAAACTAAATGATTACCAAATGGTTTGGGACAGAAGCTGCCTCATTAGTTGCATGATGAACTTTTCTTCGAATTGATTTATGTACTAGATACTAAATGTACTCCTTTATAGACTTCTCCTTTTCTTGATTACAACTAAATGAAATCCATGTATATTCATGACTGTTCATGCAGTCCCTGATCTATAGTTTTTGCCGTGTAAGAGAGGATCTGAGTGGAATTAAACTGTATGTGGAAACTGTCAACATGTGCAGCTATTGCTGTCATACCACAGCATGTTCTAATGGGAATGATAACAGCACTCTTGTAACCATGATTGCTGGGTAATGTTGTCAGAATGGCTTTTGGGGTTACACAGGAGAGAGAAGACGCAGATTAGGGGTGGTAAAAACTGCAGCGACACATTAAATTAATTATAAACTCCACGAAAAGAGATCCTCTTGAGAGGCTGCGACTTATGGAGTGGGCATCCATAAGAGAGCCCTCGAGCAGCTCAGCACCATTTCTCCTTCTTCATGAGTCTTGTGCTGTTTATCTTTCTCTCCCTTCCACTCTTTCCTCACTTACTAGCTTTCATCTCCTTGGGCCCCTCCTTCTCCTCTTGCATTGTGGAAGTCATTGTTGGACTGGTGAGCAGCACACATAGCTGGAATAGCAGCAGTGTTAGAAGTCTGCTAGGGGGCTTGCCGCCAATATCACACGGAGGAAAAGAGGCATCCGCACTCTCAGAAAGGAGAAGGAGGAAGGAGAGAAGCAGTGAAGGAGGAGGGGAGGGGATAAGCAATCTGACCTGGATGACAACAGACTACCAGACGAGCAATGATCTCATCGCTCCCTTAATCCCCCTTTCCCTCCATCCACCCCCTCTCTCCTCTCCCACTCGAGCCATTGTCTCTCTCTTTCTTATCCCACTCTTGTTTCCCAGATCTCCCTCCCCTGTCTCTTTTCTCCTACTTTCTTTTCTCTGTTCTCTTCTTGTCCTAGAGCTCACCCCATCTCGTCTTGCCTTCTTCTCTTTCACTTCAGCAACACCCCCATTACTCCCTCCCTCTCTTCCCCCTCCTGCTCCTCTTCTCTGTCCCTTTTGCATCACTTTCTACCACCTGCCCCTCAGTTGTCCCAACTCACAACACACACTTTTTGACACACTCACACTCTCTCCAGTGTCCCAGGGCAGAGATTAGGCGCACCCCTATCGTCAACTGCCACACCATTTTCTACATTATTGATGCAGAGCGTGTGTGTGTGTGTGTGTGTGTGTGTGTGTGTGTGTGTGTGTGTGTGTGCGTGTGTGCTGTAATGGCTATCTGGTGTCTCCCCTGGGAGGGAGAGTGGTGAGGGAGGAAGGGAGCCAAATAGACAGAGAGTCGAGGTCAGAGAGGTTAAGTGTGGTGGTGGTGAGTGGAGGTTAGGTCATGGTCTGCAAGCTCTCCCCTACTCCTGCTTTCCCTGTGTTAGTCATCTACACAGGTTGTATGATAAAACACACACACACCGATTCCAAGATTCCCAAACTTCTCCTATCAGTTGTATGAGGCTGAAGCAAATCGGAGCGTGTGTGTGTGTGTGTGTGTGTGTGTGTGTGTGTGTGTGTGTGTGTGTGTGTGTGTGTG
>NW_005187446.1:346716-350250 GCF_000239375.1 Pundamilia nyererei | reverse complement strand
TTTTTGGGTTCATTGAGAACATGGTTGTTGTTCAATAATAAAATTATTCCTCAAAAATACAACTTGCCTAATAATTCTGCACTCCCTGTACATAGCAAACATAAATATCTTCACAGCAGCAGTATATACAGTATTAGATGAGACTTTACTTTTTAAAATAACAGTACCCTTTTGCATCTCTCTTGCAGCTTGCTAAACTCCTCGTTCAGAACTAAAAGTAAATGCTCTTTTTACTCATGCAAGTTAAATTATTTTTACATGCTGAAGGTTTTGCCAGTCAGGTGCTTGTTTTTGTGTGCGAGGACTCTTGATTTTGTGTGATGTGTAAACACCTCACGTTGCAAGGATGCATCGTTTACCTCAAACAGCCTTTGGCCTCAGCAGCTTTGTTTCGAGGTCTGGTTTCCCAACCATTCTGTGGTTTCAGTAAAGTAAAACCAAAACGGCTGATATGAACTGACGTTTGACATTTGCAGCATTCAAGTGAAAATCTGCTACCTGAATGTTTTCTACAATGAGCTTTACTTATAATACACATGCACCCAAATAATTTGTCACGTGGGCGCTCTATAAACCTCACCGACATATGCATATGAAAGGCGTGTGCTGTAGAGGCCGATAATGTGTCGTTTTCAGTTGGAAATGTCTTCTTTTTTCACACACATGTTGTAGCTGCCGGTCTTCTAAGTGTTTGCTGTGTATCAGTTTCACCCAGTGACCTGAAGTGTGATGTGTCTGTACAGTGACCGCTGCCAAAGTCCCCCCAAAAAAATCATTACGGATATCTTCACACAGAGTTGCTGCCAGCACAATATTTGCTATAGCAGCAATACTATTTTCTTTGCTTTCCCTTTGAGGTTTATTTTGCATTTTCTTTTTCTTCCTTTCTTTCTTTTCTTTTTTTTTTTAAAGAGCCTTGCTTGGACATTCATAAAAACTCCCTGCAGACAGTAGGACTCCCAGTAAACGGTAATCTGGGCCATTCCAGATAAAATCAATCAAATCTGTGAAAAGATCCCACCTGACCCCCTCCAAGTCAGCTTTGGCATATTTACTGACACCATGACAAATTTTGTCTTCATATTATTAGGGCTGTGCGATATGACCAAAATCTAATATCTCGATATAAGACATCTATCGTCCGATAACGATATAAATCACAAAAATTTTACATTTTCTGAAAATTCTGTGAATCTCGGGCAGCTCAACTTGTGTGAAGTGTTTCCAGCTGGGCGTCGTGTATCTGGAGTCCAGTGTTTTAACCGATGCATGAAACGATACATTTTTAGACATAGGTTGTAACAACTGCCGTTTTCTTTGTGAGTATTTATTACACAGCGTGCTGCGGGGAACAGCCTGTTCTAACGTTTGAGTCTAAGGTTTATTTTTTAGCACCTGGCGGCTCTTTTTTTGCTTCTCATCTGTAAGCACACGACATAATCTTTCACGTGATTCAGTTTATTTTGAAAAGTCTCAACAGGATCTTGAGCTTTATTCTGAAAGGTTTATGTGGAAAATAAACAAGCGGACACGCGATGATTTTAGCGTCGTTGTTGCTAACGACATCACATAAAAACAGGCTCTTGTCAGTCCCTAGTGTGGTTATATTAAATATAAGAGAAGGACAGAAACTTAAGAAATTAATATAGCCACTACAGTGACCAACAAAACGATGAAAAACTGTAAGCAGTTTATTTTGCGACACCACGAAACAAACGATAGCGTAAAATGAAACGATAGACGTTTTTAATATCGTTATATCGAACAGCCCTACATATTATAAAAATATTCTGTGTTACAGGCCCTCAAATCACAGAGGTTTGTCTAAATTTGCTGCTTTTGAATTCACACTATCTTTTCCAACATTTTTAAACCCTCTTATCTTCTTAAATACAGGAGATGGCCACAATTTTCAAGGCTGAAAGACAGCAACCAAATCAATTTTACACCCACTCCCAAGTGTCATAATTTAAAGCTGAAATCTTGCACCCCCTCAACTTTAAGCATCATGGAAAGTATTATAATTTCAATAGCAAAAGTGCATCATTTTAGAATTAACAATGTTGAGTAACAGAAACAAACATTTGACCTTTATCTGTTTTCTGATAATTCTTTAGAGAAAACTTCAAAAGGTGAATTTTGTGTAAACTTTTAAGAGATCATATCATCACGTGGGATAACTGGCTGGTCAAAACAAGTTATAGCATGTGAAAGGTCCTGTTTTAACCCTTAATCTTTCTTTAAAGCAGAATCTCAGGGGTCATTTGTTAACAAATGTTCTGCACTGCTCACACATTTCTTTTCAGTCACATCTTTTAGCCATCAGCTACACACATTTAAGTATATTTGGGAGTTAAAAGTATTTTTTCCTTTGTCTGGAAAGATGGTGTTGTCATGTTCAGTAGGAGTGTTTGTGTGGGTGATTTTTTTTTTTTTTTTAATCGTTGCAGCAGCACGCTCAGTGAGCCAGTATGTTTATGATAGCCGCAGGTCTCTTCCCCTGTGACTGTAGGGTTTGATCATGCCAAACGTGTTTACTTGAATATTCGAAAGAGAAAGAGGAGGAGGAGGAAGAGGGGGGTGGGAAGTGAAAAAGGAAATAAAATGACAGTGAGTGAGTGTGGTGCCATTTGCGTATTAACTGCTACCTACATATGCAAACCTGGAAAGTCTGAGAATATACAGCCACGGATGACACAGTTTGCAGCTTTTTGCTTTCTTTCTTTTTTTTTTTTTACACCCATGGTCATTTCACACAACTAAACAATAATCTTTAGTTTAAACAAACTGGCTGCCTGCACAGCTGCCGTTCGTTGGCCACCCACTATCTACATAAGAGTCAGCGCTGATAAGATCCTGTCTGGAGTTTGTAGAAGGAAAATGTGTAGGCATCTTCTACATACTTTGAGTGATATTCAAAAATCTTTCTTTTCAATCACAAAATGACTCCTGAGTAGGTGGGATGACTGAATGATTCACTGACCGTGTCTCGCAAATACACTGTGGAGGAAAACCACCAAGAAAAGGTGGTGAGAAACGAGCCTACATTAGATGAGTAAGAAGACACATAGGAAGAGCTCTTTCCTTTTCTGGTTTTATTTTTTAGTCTAAAAAAACAAAGGAAGCCTAAATGCACTAGTTAAGTTACTCAAGGTGATGAAATGCTTCAATAGCAACTAGGGCTGCACGATTTTGCATAAAATGAGATCACGATTCTTTCACGATTTTCTTTTCCAATATAAATATTTATTGCACTTATTAACTGCACATCAACTTCGTAACAGTTGAGACTGAACATAAAACAACAAATGTCTCACATTTTGTTGTTGCCGCAAAATGTACTGCTTGAAATTCCGTCTCCGCCGTTGCTCGACGCTGCGTGTATAGAGCAGGTAGTGCAACAATAGAAAAATAGTTGCGGGACAGCACTGTGTAGCGTTTGTCTAGGGTGTTGATCATTTTCCTAAATCCCTCGTTTTGCACAGTGTTGATGGGAGCCATATCTTTGGTCAGGTGATAAGTGATAGCCTCCGT
>NW_005187446.1:325851-346227 GCF_000239375.1 Pundamilia nyererei | reverse complement strand
CAAATATCAAATACAACAGGCCAACAGCCAGCTAAACAGTTTAATACTATAGTTTCAGCTATACTAGCTATAGCCCAGAAAAATGAGGAATTAAACTCCAGCAACAGACATAAAGACAGCTCTATCAACTATATTCAGCTGTAAGAGAAAATCAAGCATGAGATGTTAACCAGAGAAGTTCATTTTTATCTTCAGTATCATGCAGCTCCTGATTTGCATTAGTCCTCTCAGTGCTTTGTCAGTCATCACACTCCTGATCTATGTATTCAAGCATCATAAACTGCTGAGGGAGGCTCAGCACTAATAGTAGATATGGGCAGAGGTCACTAACAGCAGCTTCTGTGGTCCTCAGCACTCATCGTAATGATGGCACCACTACTTTTTATGGATTCTCAGCAGAGTCTTCAATGCTTTGGATAATTTGCTGTCTACTTTCAAAAGGCAAGAAACTTTCAGCTGCTCCCTTATTTGCAGTGGATCACCATAGTGGATGGATGCACGTGTTTTGATTTGGCACACATTTTTATGCCAGATGTACTTCCTGACAAAGCCCACCCATTCATCTATGCCTGGTGACCAACACTAGGAGTACACTAGCTGGTGACCCCCTGAAACTAACTGGTTTTAGTTTTGAGGCTGCGTTTGTGCCTCCTCCCAGTCTCGAATTACTACACCATGGAGTAAGTCTTTTTTCAAAGTGCTAAAAAAATGAAATACGTTTTTTTCATTTGCTCGTTTCTCAGCTGTTTATCAGCTTGCCAAAGGAGGATGAAGCCAAACATGATTCTCAAACACGTTAATCGGGTATTAAGATCCATATACAGGAGCTTGTGTTGTTAAGATTGCATTTAAATAAATGCACAGTGCATGCAGGATGATTATGGCTGCTGGCACCACTGACCCCCGTGTCCCTTGTAAAATAATATCCATGTAATAAACCCTCATTACTGCCAGAAAGGTATTGATTTAACTCTAGGGTTAATAGTTTTATTAGGGCAATATCTATGGTAGTTACAGCATTCTTCCATCAGATAAATTATGAGAAACGCTTCTTAATTTAATCCACTGTGTCACATGTGGCAACACAGTGGACTGAAAGCATAATATAGAGTAAACACACAGCAGCCTTTTCATGGCATTGCATGATGTTACATGCAGGTCCTTTTGCTCGGCTATTTTTTTCGGAGTAATCTGACACTTGTGCCGTTTGCAGAACACACAAAAAAATCACACAGACTATATCGGCAGGATCGAAAGGCATTAAATGTCCCGCATAATGACACTTTAGCAGGGTGGATGCTATTTCTTCAGCGAGACAACCTCCTCACCGGAGCGTCTGTCAGAGCTCCGATGATAATTGTTGATAAAATAAAAGTTCAGTCCAGGATACGTGTGGCTAAATATTACAGTGCGATAGTCTGTTTTGCTCAGTCGTGTCACATTCTCTTGACCACCCAGGCGACAGAATGTTAGTGGGAGACTTGCACAAACATTTTCAAAAACACACACGCGCGCTGGCACAAAAACTCTTTCAAACTCGTACATTTGGGCGCACACATGCTCATGCAAACAGTCATATACCCACGCCCACAGTCTCATTCTGCCTGTCTCTTGCTCTGCATTTCCTTCGTGCCGAGGGTGGAGAGAGAGAGAGAGAGATGGAGGGATAGGCAGGGGAGATGACTGGCCATGTTGTTTTGCTACAGTCAGAGGAAAGAGTGACAGCATGAGAGGAAAGAGGTGGAGGAGAGGTGGAAAGGTTTTTCGTGTGCCTAACTGTTCCATGAAGCCCACTAACGCTGCAGCTTTCAGTGTTGTAGTTTCAGTGTGCGTGTGTGTTTCCTGTAAAGAGCCACTCTGGTGAAATTGTGACCTAATCACAGCAGAGGAATGTGTTTTATGCCAAAGCTTCAGACGGTACAGATTAAGACAATTAAAGTTACAGGGGGCATGCTGGGGTTGAGCAGGTCGAGGCATGCATGCACCGATTACTAATAAGAGCCAGCCAGGTAGTCAGTCATGTAGCAAGAAAATATGGATCAGAGTGCTGAAGAGGTTTAGGTTGCTTCTCTTCTCACATCCTTGCTTTTTATTTTCATCGCACATGCATTAGTTCAGGGGTTGGCTGCAAAACATATGTGAGCCTTATAATGACTGTGACACAATGATGAACGTACATTAGACTATCAAGATTACTAATAGCCAATGGGTTTCACTTAAAGTGAAAAAGTTTAAAGGGAAAACTTCTGTTTGCACATTTAGGCAATATTAAGCTATTAATTCGGCTAAACTTAGCCTACTTTGATAACAAAAAATAAAGCTTTATTTTGAGCCTAGATTCAGATCAAACAAACCTGTAAGCCAGCAGCATTAAAACCTAGCCTGAAGCCGTACTGATAAATTCTCTATTTTCCTCAACAATTGGATTTGATAACTAGCCACAAACTAGCAGTTTATCTTCATCTGGTGCAAATGAAGTTGTGACTCACTTATGCAAACTTGTCATAGTCACAGGTAGCCACTAAAAATGGTGTCTTGTGAGGTTCTGGAGATATAGATCCATGACCTGTGTTATTACCTCTACTGTTATCAAAATTAGGTGCGCTTTGTGTCATCAGTACAGTCATCTAAACAGTTAAAGTGAATAAAATGTAACTGGTGTAAACGAATCTTATAGAAACATCTTAGACCTTTGTTAAAATTTCTTCCGGTGTGGTTAGAAAACATCTTTGAGATTTCAGAAATTTCCATTAGGTTGGTGTGAGGTGTTGATTATTAGAATAAGTCGCAAATGTAAAAATGTGTGTTTGTGCTTCATCTCGTCTGTTTTACTCTTTTCTTCTCTTGCTGGTGTTTCTGACTTTTCTGTCCACTTACGTATTTTTCCCAGGTCTAATTTTTACTTCTCACAGGGTCTAACTGCCCAATAAAAGAGAAAGTATTTTTAGAAAAAAGCCCTGCAGTTTATCTTATTTTTTTCTTGCTGGAAATACAGGGAGGACTTGGAGAGTAGTGACGACAGTATGAATGAGAGCAGTGCACTCTGTACTAAGCTGCACTGTTGTATCTGATCTATACTTGGCCAGACACCTGTAATCTTCTTTTCCCTGTTAGTGCAGTCACCTGAAACTGCTCCTGACTCATAACTGTAATCATATCTTAGTCTTTTCTTTTGCCTTCCTTTAAACTAGTTTTCTATAGCGTGTATTTCCCTACAGAGACAAAAGGCGAGTCATCCGGGTGCACTTCAGTTCATCCAAAAAGATGTCTTTTTACTAGAATTTATGAATACGACCCGCGCTCTCTACATCACCATTCACTGTTCTTGGCAAGGCTCGAATGACCCCCCTCCACCCAACACTAATATCCCCACTCTCTTTATCTCTGTATTACAGGGTTCGCCTTCCCAGAATGGGCTTACAAGCCCGAGTCAAGCCCTGGTTCCAGACAGATCCAGCTGTGGCACTTCATCCTGGAGCTGCTCAGGAAAGAGGAGTATCATGATGTCATCGCCTGGCAGGGGGACTATGGCGAGTTTGTCATCAAGGATCCAGATGAAGTGGCTCGACTCTGGGGGGCCAGGAAGTGCAAACCCCAAATGAACTACGATAAACTGAGCAGGGCTCTGAGGTATGATGACTGAGAAATATACTGTTACCGTAAACAGTTATTTTCACATAAAGTTGCTAAAACAAAAGGACTGTCAAAACAAGAACCGTACAAATTATCTTTAGTATTCATTGACATATATTAACTAATTTTAGAAAGGCAGAATCTTTTCCTTCTTGCATCTGCAGTGGTGTGTCTGAGGCTTAAAGCACTGAGGGCTACACCTAGGCCCGTGCCAAACAGCTGTTCCAGCTTTGACAAACACAGTGTGCAGTGGAGAGCGCTACAGTAACCCCTCAGCAGCACTGGGTTTAACAACTTTGCTCCAGCCTATCATTCATTCGGGACACAGCCAGCCTGCTTGTAGGGTTAACTTTTCATTCTTGTCAGTTTATAATTTTCTCAATTTAATGTTTTACTTTTAGTAATTTTAATATATTGAAAGAAAAGAAAAAACTAAAAAAGGAGAGGCATGAACTTGTCCAGGTTGCTCCAAGCAAAGAAGGAGAATTTCTGGCCACAGCTTGAACAGCATTTTTCTTAAAGTCTGGTTTATATTTTTATTTTAGTAAACTAAAATGCTTTTGGTTTTTATTTAGTGTGATGTAATGACCTCACAGCGGACACATTAGAATCCTCAGGGGAAATTTGGCATGTGCAGACTTTGTTTTTTTGAGGGTGTATTTGGTGACCTCATTGGCTTTAAATGCCACTGACCTGAGCAAATTTAACTATGAAGGAGTTTCCTGTGGTTGTTGATTATTAATTTCAGTTAACACCAGTGATCCTTTAATGTCAAGTACTGACTTTATCATCTGATTTGTACCTGTGGATTACTTCCAGTGTGGCTTTTTGTGAAGATTTGGGGTGTATTTGAAATTGCCCGTCGAATGATTGGTTGAGTTTATTATGAATAAACTTACTTATTATTTTTGAATTGTGTTTCCTACGTCTTAGGTTAATCAAGTTGGGCTTGTCGGTAAAGGAAATGGCATTAAGACCAAATAACCCTATAAAACAAATCAAATCTGAGCCACAGAGCAGCTGCTTTTCATTGTGTTTATTTGGCTTTTATAAATAGACTTTAGTTTACAGTATTGATGGATAGATGAAAAACCAATAGAAGTTACATGTTAACAACAACTTTCAGCATATTCAGAGCTGAATATTACAGGGATCACATACCCCAAGGGGCTCTTCTCAGCTGCTCGCTGTAAGCACTGTATCTCATTCACTGTGTCTTGTTGTGTACTGCCAAACAGAGCCAAGATTAAGCTAAGCACTTTAAAGAAAGCCACATAGGCCATTAAAGGAGGGAAATGCTTTGAATTGCTTAATTTAGGGCTGGGAAGGCTTATGCACGCTCATTTACACTGCTGAGATTAAGATAACTTCTACAGATGGTATCCTCTGGGGACAGAGGGAATTAACATGGACTTCTTATGTGCGCATACAAACATTCAGACTTGCAATCTGGATTTAGAAATCCTGAATTAGAGAGAAAAAAAGAACGTGGACGGGGATATTTCTGGTCAGGCTCTGTATTTATAGCACGTCCATCCTCTGCTGCTGTAACAGATTTGAAGCTCAAGCTCCACTAAGTGCTTATATATAGTGGGTCTTAGTGCCCTCTGATGGACCAGACTTAGAGCCTGATTATCAACAAGGTCCCCACACAGGAGTTCACTCCTGTTTGGGAAAGTTCACTCCTGTGTCCTCATCCAGCTTCCAGCAGCCAGGTCGTCTCCCTCTAAAGTGAGCTGGCTTATAGCGATAAGGACAGTCAACAAAACAACACGCACACAAACAAACATGCACCTTTGCGTTGTCACCTGATTTGACACCGGAGCTCCTTCAGTGCCCGAAATGAAGCCTCTCAAGACACATTAATAGTAATGTGGCAACAGGATTAGTGGCACTGAAGACTGATGAAGTTATAAAACAGGCATGTGTGCATGGTAACAGTCCCCATATGGAGTAAACTGTTGGAAAACAGGCCACCTCGTGTCCTTCATGTGGAGAAAACCTGGAGTCTGCTAATAATGGAGACCACAGTCGACATGTGGCAGTTAGCCTACACACACATGCACACACATTTAAAAGGCGGGCTTGTTTTGAAGTGTTCGTTTTATCACTTTGGACTGTGTAATTATTATTTTTACCTCAGTGATCTTGTTCTTTCCTGTCTGCCGTGCACATGGTGGAAATTCCCTTAATCAGGACCAATGTATTGTGTGTGGACTTGAGCATATGTGTGTTGGCTTTCCGTTGATGGGACGCAGCCTCGGCCCATGCGTCATCCTGGCCTCCCGCTCCCACGACCACTGTGAAATTCCCACTCCTGTTGAGAGGATTACGCTCACACTGCGCGAGTGTGTGTTTATGTGCGTGGAAATGTGCGTGTAGACGTTAAAGAGGTTAGACTGTCCTGTTTTTTAATTTGATAATGAATCCGTTCTTTTGCACCGAATCAAACCAAAAGAGAAAAACAAATTCAGGCTGTCGCTCTTTTTTTAGATCTTCAGTCTCAACCGTTAAGATCAGTGCTGCCTGACATTTCAGGTGGAGTTAATGAATGAAAGAACGGGCGCAATATATAATCCTCAGCTCCAATTTAATCATGAGAAATAAGTCAATAGGCTGGAGAAATAAAGATTTCCACTGATGAAAAGACCATGACTTAAACCTTCCTCCTAGTCCTTGCACCACTCTTTGCTGTCATGAAGTAACTTAGGGCAAATGAAGCCTTTTGCCAATCATTCATTGCAGAGTTTTTGCTTAATGAGTGCAATCACGCTAAGAGGTCCCAGCTCCTTGAAACCTCCAGGTCCCCTGCCTGCCAGTCAGCAGCCAGCGTTAATGGTCAGAGGTCAGCGGTATTGCCATGCACAGCTGGTAAAGATTACCAACACGGCGCATGTGTGCATTCAGATGCACAAATGCACCATTGTGCAGACTCTCGGCCAAGCATGGATGCTGGAACACATGTTTTAAGCGCTTGCTTCATTGCCAACATTTATTTAATTGTGATGGGACACCACAGCTGAAAGGCTGCCACTGCAGAAGTGTGCATAAATAGAACAACAATTGTTTTATTGTAGGCTTAAAATTACATGAGAACATGCACTTAACATGGGGACCGAACTAGAAAACACGACTTCACATTTGTTATGAGGATTTATTTATAAATGTGTGGAAGTAAGCACTAACTGAGAGGGAGGGAACCAGTGGTTGGCGGATAGAGATTACTGATCTGTGGTTGACGCAATCTTAACTCAGTTGAGGTGGAAGTCCTAGGAATGGCCGAGCTAGGTGTAATTGTCGGAGCAGGGAGGATAATTAATCCAGAGTGGAGTAGTTAAGTGAGGTGGCGACTATGGAGAACACAGTTGGAGCAGGAGTGGTTCAGAGGCGGGGGCCAGGCATGCCAAAAACAGGAGCAGAGGAGAGCAGACAAAGTTAGAAAATTGTTCAAGTAGCAAAAACAAGTGCTGGAACAAAACAGTCGCTGAAACTGAAAGCTAGCAGTGCGGTGGAGTTGCAGCAGTCCGACTCCCTGAAACCACTCCTGTAATCAGACAAACGCACACAGTAGCGAGATAAAACACTTCTAACTAGAAGGATGAGGAAGCTGAGGCAGTGAGTCTGACACACAATACGCTGTTTTTGATTACTTTGGGGGCAATTAATCATATTTTATTTACAATGACAATTTTAACTACCATCAATTATTGAAACCAGACAACTGCTCTAAAGTGATTACTGTCCCACATGCAGCTTTGCAATAATGGTCTAAATTTGCCTTTCCTTTTGGCCTTCCATAAAAGTCAATGTCCACATTTATTTAGTGTAATCAACTGATTAAAGTTCAAGGAAATCCACTTAGTATAAAAAGCAACATTCTTCTTTTTAAAAGTATAATAAAGCAACTATTTATGATTCTTATTTTTCAGTAATCCAGCAGAATTAGGCCAAGCTGCCACCATGTTTGTGTTTCTTGGCCTATCTTTTCCTGAAATACAGTAGTAATTAAAAAAAAACACAGCAGTAAAACAGGTTATGATTGGCGCTCACGAAGTGTAACCTGATGACCACATGTAAACAGCTGGCTGCAGGAAATATTGCTGCCTATGCACACCCTGTTACTCACTCAGCTGGCTGGGCCTGTTTGTAGGTCAGAAGGTCTTTAACTGTTGCACTGCTTTGTGTGGAAACTCCCAGGGCCAGAGAGAAAGTGCAGAGGGAGCACCCAGCGACAGTACCACTGTATCACTTAGTGTTCAACATATGTGCATTGTCATTCCATTGTCTCAATCTGCAGCATGTATGTGTTTAGCATACATGAGCACTGTGTGTATGCCTTTGTCCCCACTGAATGAGGCCTCTGTTTTCTATGAGGGTGGAAAGCACGCACACACCAGAGTGTGCTCGAATACATATATTGTACCGGCCGAGCATGTGACCGGCCTGATCGGACCCTGACACGATCTTCCTCTTCACACTCTTGTATATGCCATGTATATGCTCATCGCACCACCATTTAATTTCCTTTTTTTGAGTCAGTAAACACTTGTCAAATGTAGCTCCCACACAAAGGACTTTTTATCTCTGTAATTTGTACACACCTGAGTGTGAGCAGCTGGTGTGTGTGTATGTGTGCATATGTGTAGAGGAAGATCTAGCTGGGATGTGTGTGTGTGTGTTTGTGTGTAACAGCCAACGCTGACGAAAGAGGCAGAAAATAAACATGGGACGCATGGGGAGCATTGTAATCCCAACTTCCTGTCACAGTCAGCTCCTATTTACAGCCCAACAATGGCAAGGCACAGCCTGTGCAGACACACGTGCACGTGAGCGGGTGATTCATTTCATTTTTAGTGCTGACATTTGTGTGTGCATATGGAGAGATAGTGGAAAAGATTTTATACAGATATCATAATAATAATTTATGGAAAAAGTGGGAATAGTGGACAGGTCTTTAGCCCAACCTCAGTGTTTGAACTAAACGTGCAATACTTTATATTTAATCACAGATTACTGCCTTAACCTTTTAAGGCAATTCAACTTTTTGCATTTGCAATACGATGCATGTGGGTATTTGTACTCATCCAATACACGTGTTAATGAGTTTTTATGTAAGACAAATAAGATATCTTCTGAGTTTGGAGATGGTGGTGGTATCAATATAACCCAATCTCGAACTGGGGCTTCCGACTACATCTGGAATGCACTATTAGGCTAATTAGTGATTCTAACTTAACTGTAGGTGTGACTGATTGTCTCAGTCTATGATGCGACCTGGGCAGGGTGTGCCTGCTTCTTACCCAGTGACAGCTGGAATAGGCTCCAGCCTTGCTGCAAACCTGAATTTAAGCATTAAGGAAAATCAGTGCTTGGATAAATGATACAAAGAAAGTTCCACCCCTAACCTCTGGTCATGAGATTTTGGGAATGTCCAAAAGAATAAGCTCCTAAATACAAGAGGTCCCAACGAGATTCCTCCATAGGTTAGATATTTGGGTGCTTCTTTCTGGAGGTTTTCCAGGCAAACCAAGCTGGGAAGAGACCCAGGACCCTTTAGAGAGATTATACATCTCATCTGACCTGTGAATACCTCAGGATCCCCCCAAAAGGACCTGGAAAGGGTTGCTTTGTAAAAACATGGTTTCGAGCACGGGTTTCTGAAATTTCTCTGTCCGTTCATTGGTATTTAGTTGCTGCACTCCGGTGTGTGTTTCCATGCTTTGATCATAATGTTTTGGACCCCAGCACGTCTGTGTAATCGCAGCCATAATCCCTGGCCTAGAATCACTCGCAGTAACAAGTGAGTTGATAGAAAGCCTCCCCCTCTGTTTCCCCGAAGGCTTTGCCTAAATCCATGCTCGCACTGATTGTTCAATCTACTCTTTTGGTAGAACAGGGAATGGGATAAAGCTGTATCTCCTGGATGATACATGCTGGAGTGGGGGCACACATCCACCCCTGCGTTTGAGTATGTCTGAATGAGATGGCACAGGATACAATAGAAATGTGTGTGTGCATGCATGCATTTGTGCGTGTAAGGCAAGTGCGGTGGGCAGCTAAACACAGGCACTCAAAGAATCTCTTTCTTCTCTTTTGAAGTGAGTTCAAATGCTCTTCAAAGACTGTCTGCCTGTATGACGGCGCAGGGGGGTGGGCTTGGAGAAAGACCGGGTGACCATGTGCTCTAAACGCAGCTTCATTCAGAGCACATGGAAAGTTGTTCTATTTCCAACCCTGCATTTCAGCTTTATGTACCCTTGTAACATCAGAGACTTGAGAGGGAAAGTCAAACGATCCCCCATTTTAAATGTGTAGGAGGCAAAGATGGTAGTAAAAGTATAATTTCCAGGAAGAAAAAGACCTTTTGAATCCTTATTTAGAGACAAACTTCTCGAGGATTTGACTGTTATGCCCAGTTTATTATGAGCATAATAAAGAACGTGGACAAAACAAAAATGTTCTCTAAGTCAGGATGTATTAATAAGAAGTCCAAAAGTAATTTTAAAGAAATAAATGTGACATTTGATAGAGCTGCATCAAAACCACAGCTTGTGAGCTCAGGTGTAACAATGTTTGTGACATTTTTTATATTTAGGTCTAAGTCACATCGTAGCACAATGAATGAAGTTAGTAGCACAAACACAGTGAAGAATAAAACCTTAGATTTCACATTTCAGCATCTTAAATGACTCAAAAAACTCATGACTGTGAAGTCCTCCTCCCTCTGGTGGTGTAATCACTTCTGCAGATGATGAATCTTGGATCGCAGCTCCTCCTGCGGCCTCGGCCACGTTTAACAGACCTGCAACAGTTAACAGCCCAGAACTCGTGCACTTAATTTCTAACTTTAACATCCACTCAATGGTTACGTTTAGGTACCAAAACTTAGTTGGTTAAAGTTAGAGTTATTTGGTTGGTTATACAGCCAATCTATGACATTTTTAGGCAAATTGGAGACGGTCGAGCAGAAGACCCATGATTATTTATGATGAAATGACCCAACTAGACTAAAGGCGTTCTCATCTGAAAGGCACTGTCAGTCATAAAAGCTGATGGTGAGTCCCAGGTATTTAAACTCTAATGAGGTTGTCACTTTGTAGGTGGTCCTGAGCGTCATTGACCCACCCTGCCATCATGTGAGTCATTAAGGTCACATGATTGTGACCTCAGTGACTGTGAGCCAGGGTTGAATTGCCTGGGAAGAGATTTTGAGACTGATCGTTGGTGTCCCATGCCACCACCTCTGTTCAGTAACAGTTTTGCCTAGATGTTTCTTACATACTTAGGTGAACATACAGCAGATAGCCTTCTTTGATAAACTGTCAAAAATATGCTTCAATAAGCCGAGGCTGCTGGGGGCTTCCCATGCTGATGAATGTTCTTCTTAACTCATCTCTTTTCACTGTGTTGATACACCACTCTGCATTTAATCATTAGTTATTATTAATCTCTGGCTCTTTTCCACATTGTGTCTTTTGTGCTGTCTTCCTCCCCTCACCCCATACTGAACATAGTTTGTCTGACATTAGGAGGGGGAACCAAACACTTCACTTATTGTCATACTTATACGACCCTGGTCCTTTCCTTTTGTTTCTATTTGTTGCCATCCTCTCATAGATATCAGCATGATCCACCAGCCCTTCCCCAAAACAGCAGTGGCCTCCCTCACCTATCGTTCATCTGTCGTCTTCACTATCAATAAACGTTTGTCATTCACATTCGAGGTTTTATGTCCTTGCTGCTGAGTGTATTTTAGATGCATGCGACTTTGTTTGTTTTCTCTGTATTTATATTGGACCCTATGTGGGCCGCAGCACATCGCATTGACTTTTTCTATCATCAGCTAATTCAATCACAAGCCTGTTGTGGTTTTAATTCTGCTTCACTTCCTGCCCGCCTGTCTCTGTCCGTCCGTCCCCCTCGTTCCCCCTCCTTCCCGGCCCTTGTGAGTGTCTCCCCTAGAGCAGAAATTACATGCTGCTTTGTGCCTGGCGTAAACAATGTTTTCAACAGTGCTGGCTTGTCTTGTCTGTTTTCTCCCTCTCCCTCTCCCTCTCTCTCTCTCTCCTCTCTCCCACTGCCTCAGGGGATGAGTGGAGAGGGCAGGATAAAGAGGGGGGAGGCGGATTGATGAGAGAAAGAGGGAGACAGGGGGTATCGGTAGGATAAAGGGAGAAGGAGGAGGGGAGAACAAGTGAAAAAGAGCAATAGTCTGTTCCCAGAGTAAAAAACGGTCCAACAAGTCTGAGTAATAAGCATAATAAGAGGGGGTGAAGGGCAACAGACACCGGCACACAGCGCCGTCTCGATAACTACCATTCAGTGTAATGATAGTCACTGGGCTCTGATTAACTCAACATTACCTACATACCCTGAAGCCCCTATCTTTGCCAGCACTCATCACTTATCATGTGCCATGGTGGAGGAAGAGAAAGCGGCTAGTCTAGCACTATAAAAGCAGGTAGGCATGCAGACAGGAGAAAAGGGCAGTGTGGTTAAACCCTGTGTTTAATCACCAGGGATAGTGGTGAGAAGGACAGGTGGTAGTTTTGGTGATCTGGCTTGTTTTCTTCGCTCCTCCCACCCTGACGGATCAACACATCAAGGTTTTTTTTTTTCCTTTCTCCTCCTCTTTCTTTCGCTCGGTTTCCCTCGGTGTGTGAGGGTTGTCAGCCAGGGATCTAGAGGTTACATAAAGTGAGTGTGGATCCGAGGAAGAAAGCAGAGAGATGTTACATAAAGAGCTGTAGCTGGACAAAGGTTAATAAAAATCGAGCCTTGTACTGTAGGCAGGAGCCATGGGAGAGAGAAAAAGCATGAAAAAAAACTGAGAGAATGGCCATTACATAAACAGATAAAGATGGGCTGAATTATTGGTGGCTTTGCTTTGCTGTTATATAAAGAGACAGGTCCACCAGCAAAAATGAAAGATGAGAATGAGTTGTGTATGTGTGTGTGTGAGTGAGAGAGAGAGACCACTCATCTGACCGCATCTGAACTTAAAAGATGCTTTTTTCATAATACCTGACCTTTTTTTTTGATTGCTAGCAAAGACGGTTGAAGCAGCAGGATTATCTCAGCGGCAGAAACTGAAACGTAGCTGGACAGATGTTGACATTGTTTCCGAGTACAATAAAAGTCCAGACACACCAGCTCTCACCAAGCATTTTGGTGAAAGCTGTTTCTTCTATTTAGACGTGATAACAACTCGCAAAAAGTAACTTTATTCACTAGGGGTGGGGAGAAAATCCATCCATCTGGAGTTCTGTTTTTTAGAGCGTAAGGTCAGGAGTTCAAGTTGCCCTCAGAGTAAACATGCTTCTTCTTGGTGCTCTTACTTTTCTCTTGACTAAGAACGTTTTGTTTGCTTCCTTTTTGTTCTAGTCTTTTTTCTTGTCTTTTCTTCAAATTTGTCATAAGAGGCAATAGATACTCCATTTTTAAAAACTTTACATTTTTGGCAATTATGTCATGGTTCGGGCTTTAAAGGGTTAAACACAAATGCTGCCCTGCATGCACACCTGTTAAATGCAGATTCAGAACAGCCCAGCGCTGCTTACGCTGGCTGCTGATCTTTTAATTATTTTCTTATCCTGACGCACAACTTCACAGTGCTGTTCCTCAGCTCAGTGTATCCTCATCCTTTTTTCTTCCCATCCCATCCTCCTCCTCCTCCTTTCTGTGTCTGCTTTGTGCAAATGTCATGCAACACTCTCTAATATCTGTCATGATGGGGGGGGGCATGAAAGACTCGCTTATTAAAGTGTGTGCTTGACTGTGCAAGCTCATCTGACATGGCCTTAAAGATCAGAAGCACAAAATAGTGTTTTAAACACGAGGAGCTTATTTTGGAATGAAATGTTTTGTATGCTGTGTTTGATTTTAGTTTTCTCCTTCTGTTTTACAGATATTACTACAACAAGAGGATCCTTCATAAGACCAAAGGGAAAAGGTTCACCTACAAGTTTAACTTCAACAAACTGGTTTTGGTCAACTACCCGTTCATTGATATGAGCTCCACTGGTAAGCCTCGTCTGTGTGTGCGTGTGTAAATATCTCCTAATCCCACAATAGGATGGCATGACTACATGGGATTATACAAGAGAGCACTGCAATTCATTTCTCTGTACTCTGCCCGTCTTTTTTACTCTTTTTCTTATCTTCTCTCTCTTGCCTTTTACATCTACAGGAAGTAGCGTTCCTCAGAGTGCCCCTCCTGTGCCCACCGGTGCAGGGACCCACTTCCGCTTCCCTCCTTCCACCCCATCTGAAGTCCTCTCCCCTAACGAGGACCTGCGCAGCCCCGGTGGCATGTTCAGCTCCGTGGCCCGACGAATGGCCCGTGGCTCTGTCAGCGACTGCAGCGACGGCACTTCAGCCAATTCTGAGATCGAGGAGGGTAACACGGGAGCAGGAGAGGAGAGGGGGGAGAGAGTTGTGAGTGGAGGAGGGCCAGGTGGTGGTGGAGGAGGCTACCGGAGCATCATCCACCCCCGTTTGGCTTCTCATGAAGCCCTGTTCCGCATGTACGGAGGGCCGGGTAACCCTGCAGGGCATCCAGGCTCCCGTGGCCCGGCAGCACACCGCATCCACCCAGAGCCCCTGTCCCCCTTCCCTGCTTCCCCCCTGCCAGGCCCAGGAGGAGCAAGCCTTCTAGCTCCACCTTTGTCTCCTGCACTCTCCATGACCCCCACATCTCACCTCCCCTACACTCCCTCGCCCACCCTATCACCCATGTTAGGCTCTCACTTCTCCTTTAACCCAGAGGACATGAAGCGCTACCTGCAGGCCCACACCCAGTCAGTGTACAACTATGGCCTCAGCCCCAGAGCTTTCCTCCAGTACCCCAACATCGTCATCCCCCAGCCCCACCGGCCCGACAAGGCCGGTCTGACTGCAGAGAGAGGAGCGGCCGAGAGGGCGGAGAGAGCCTCGACTGTGGGGGGAGGCGAGAGGGGAGGAGACCGGCACCACCATCCACCTCTGGGTCACCCGACCCACCACCACCCGCATCCTCACTCTGCTCACCCTCACCCACATTCCCACCCCATGCATCATTCACTTCACCTTGGTGAGGAGCCGCCGCACATGTCCCCCTTCAAGTTCAAGCTGCAGCCGCCTCCACTGGGCAGGAAGCAGAGGGAGGGGCAGAGCCAGAGTAAAGCCAGGCAGAGCTCACTGTCCTCGGGTTCAGGATCCGGGTCCATGTCCTCCACCTCTGGCCTGGGCTCCTCGCTGTCATTCGGCAGTGACTTGAGCTCTGCCAGTGGCTCCGGGCTCATCTCCACCTCCTCGTCAACACAATCTCTAAACAGCGCGGGACTTCCCAAGATAAAGGTACCCAGACCCAAACATCGCTCACATTCCCACAATTCCCAGTGATTTAGACTTTGTTTGTGGCTACGTGTGTTTCAGAGAGAGCATGGGCTGGTATTTTGTTTCTGATTGAGATAACTTTATTAAACCCAAACACAAGCATTTCGTTTGCAGCTTACCCACACGACTCACAGTCCTTACACACTAATCACAGTTGCTTTTTAAGGAACAGAATGATAAATAATGAGGTTAAAGGAAAGAAAAATAAACAGATTACAAGGATGTGTCAAAAAATGAACAGTCATCGAAAAATGAATATAAATGACCCCGTCAGAGTTAAAGTCATCTAATAGCCTGAGGGAATTCAGGATTTTAAGTACCTGAGAGAAACTTCCTGAACTCAAACTCCTCTGTCTTGTATCTGGCGATGGTAGTCCTTGTTATGCTTTGCTTGGTGAGCTCAGCATACCTATTTCTGCAGCTTCTGGTAAGAGTGTCCCTCGAGTACACAGATCACCAGAGCAGGATTGCTGCTGCTGGCTTTACAGTTCAGGGCGAAGTCTCAGTCAGTCTGCATGACTGTAGTTGTGTCAGTCTGGCCAGTTGCAGCTCACAAACTAAACGTGCATGTAATCAAGCTCTATGAAGGATATAAAAAACAATAAATATTAAAGTGAGTCACTCTATATACTCTGACAGCTCTCCCAACTAAAGTCAGGTTGGGATTTAAGCATTAGTAAATTTATGTATTTATTTGTGATTTATATATTTAATTACCAACAGCAATCCTTTTTTAAGTTACATTTTTGATCAACTTCCTTGTCCCTCTGTTTGAAGGTTGAGCCCATCTCTGACATAGACTCCGAGGAAGAGGTGGAGGTGACTGACATTAGCGATGAAGACCCAGATGAAAGAGATGAAGAGTTTGAGCTCTTCGCCCCTCGCCACCCGAGAGCATCCGACCACCACCACCTTCCTAATGGCTCAGCCCGGGCCCAGCAACAACCCCACACCGACGAGGACTTAGAAGAAGATGTGTTCAAAGCCCCCGCTCCTCCTCCACCCGGCCTGATGCCTTTCTTCACCTCGCAGTACACGCACTCCGGCGTACATCGCATGCTGCCCGTCATCAAGAGCGAACCCGCCGAGCCCGGGGAGAGCAGCACACCCCCATCTCAGCCACCCGCGGCGGGGGCTCCCCAGACGAAGTGCATTCCTCTCAAGCTGCGCTTCAAGAGGCGCTGGAGCGAGGACCAGCGCATGGAGGCCTCGCAGGAGGAGTCAGATGATAAAAAAGTACGACCGGAGGAAGAGAGGGAGCGAGAGAGGCAAAGTAACGGACAGATGGAGATGGAAGAGGATGGGACGGGCAGCGGAGGCGGGGACAGTCCTCCTATGCTGGCGTATGAAGGCTCTTTAGCAGCACCCCTGGCCTTGCACAGGAGGGTGACTGCCGAGCTGCACCGCGCCACTGCACAGCTGTCTCTGGAGAATAAAGACTGCTGATGAGAGCCTCAGTCCAAACACTACTGCTCCAGCAGGGCAGGAGGTGGTGCAGGAGTATGTAAATGGTTCCTCTGTAATTCCCTCTCCTCACACTGACAAACTAGAATCCAGAAACCTCCACTGACCCGAGAGCACACGTCAACATACACATGAAAGTAACGCCCCAAAGACAGCCCGACACCTTCTCATCTCAGGGTGCCAAATATGGCCATTTTGTCAGCCGCTGGTGTCACAGACGTATGCGCGTGAGGTCTCTTTTGGTGTCCGTGATGCAACGTTTATGTTTATTCTTAGTCATTGTATAACACCAAGACAGTGTAAACCAGGGGTAGGGGAACGCCAGGCCTCAAGGGTCGGTGTCCTGCAGGTTTTAGATGTGTCCTTGATCCAACACAGCTGATTTAAATGGCTAAATTACCTCCTCAACATGTCTTGAAGTTCTCCAGCGGCCTGGTAATGAACTAATCATTTGACTCAGGTGTGTTGACCCAGGGTGATATCTAAAACCTGTAGGACACTGACCCAAGAGGCCTGGAGTTCTCTACCCCTGGTGTAAACAGTGCATACAGAGTTCCTGGTAGTGACTGAACGGGTTTAGACAGCCTGCGTCTCAGAAAAAGATGCACTGCCCTCCAAAAACAAGAAAAATAAAAACCAAATCATTCACATTTGCAACCCTCAAAAATATCTTTGAACACCATTTGTTTGAAAACTAAAAGCAGAAAACAAATTTTTTTATTCGTGTCAGCATTATTCCAACAACAGCAACGCATCTTTACTGCTGCAGTGAGAATAGAAATACCGCTTAAATCGTGTTTGCTCTCTTGCTTTGAAAATCACCTTTGTACACAGTCTTGAAATGACTTTGAGTTTGGGTTTTTTTGGTTTTTTCTGCCGGCGAAAGCGAGCCTGGTGGTGGGGGAAAGTACAAGATACTCTGCGTGCTGACCCGTTTGGTTGCTCTGTGTTTCATTTTTACTCGCGGTTAAGGTTTAGGCACCAAGAGTACTTGCAGAAAAGGGTTAGGCACCAATACCAAACGACACTTCACGCATATCTCTGCAATGCAAGCAGCTTTAATTGTGGGGAGACAGAGAAAAAAAGGCCACTATTTGACGCCCTGGACTGCCCAACTCTTGCCTCTTTTTGTGTCAGACCTAAAGCCAGACCATTTATCTGGATCAGGGCTCTTCTGGGACGCAGCCGTGTGCAGGAGGGACTCACTCAGACGCCACACCAGGCACAGCGATGGTATGACTGACCTGGAATCATCAAGTTCACCTCCTAACAGATGCCCTGCCCCTGTAGCACAACCCCCCCCTCCCCATCAGTAGGATCAGCAGCCAGTCAGCACCTTCCTCAGGGGACACACACATATGCACACACGCACACTCCCCAATGACGATCCAGGATGATGATGATGATGATGTGCACACCCACGCCACTTTTTCCTACAAACTGACGGGACTTTAAGTGCCTGTATCTAAAACCATGGGGGGGAAGAGTGTGAGGGGAGGAGGGAGGGCTACTCAGAGTGATCACTCTGTGAACATGTTTGTTGGATCAAAAGGAAAAAGTCTCTAAAACTGATACAGGTGGGAGGGGGTGGGGGCGGTGGGGTGCTGGGTGTTGTCTGACTGACTCTTAAAACTGGCCCACTCCACTCAGGGAAGCCTATTGCTGTACGTTTATTGGATTCACGCACACAAACACACACACACAAAAAAAAGCAACAAAAAAAAAGAAAGGCCAACAGTGAATGGGACTCAGTGACTACGGACACCAAAATCTGTTCACTGCCACACACACACAAACTTTTTTTGACTCTTCTCTGAGAGCTTCTGACTTTCACATAACCTTCTGTCTCTCTGCTGTCCTGCCCTTCTTTCTCTTGTGGACCACCTGTGGAAATATCACAACTCTGCTCACAGACACAAGTTCAGCCCAGGGAGATGTGAGGAGGGGAAAATGATGAAGAAGACTGCAGAAGAGGAGGAGGAGGAGGAAGGGTTTTTGCAGGGGTTCCAGCAAGCTGTTAACCAGCCTTCTTACCTCACCTAACATGGCTTGTACACTGAAAATTATTTCCCTCAGCAGCACAGAAACTTAGTTCACCAGCTAGAGCTCGTCTAACAATCATAGATAGTGTTAAACTAAACCAGCAAACACACACACACATTCGCACAGCACTGCCTTCAGCATGCTCCCTCTCCCTCGGACCAAACCTCCGGCTCTCTGTAGCGCATCACCCTCTTGGGTCCTGATGGCGTGTGAGGCTGGCGGGCCTGTTAGCTACGAGTGTGAGAGCTCGAGAGAGCAGGGAGCATCTCTCACACACACACACACCTGCTCACACACACACACACACACTCTGCCTCTCTATGCCTTGTTTTTATAGCATGTACAAAAGTGCAAACTGAACTCTAACAAACATACATACAGATTATATCTTTATATATTCTAAAGGAAATTATTAAACAAAAGTAAACTTTTAAAAAGCGTTTTGATGACGTGATTGATTCAGGATTTTTTTTTTCTGTGACATGGTATCATGGAGGGCAGACTGAGGATGCAGAGGGGGCGTGGGTCAGGGTTTTTTTTGTTTGTTTGTTTTTCTTGTACATTTGTTTCATAGATAAACGAGCCAGAGGAAAAACGGCGCAGGCCAGTCTATCACAAGAACACGAACGGCGAGAAAAAAGAAAAAAACCCATCAGGACTCGAGCAGACTGCTAATGAGTCAGATGTGTGGTTCACTCTGCTGTTCACTTTGTTTCTCGTAGCTTGCCCTTTCAGCTCGCAGCGTTCTGCTCTTTCCTGTCTGCAGTCCAGCTCGCCTCAGCAGGGTTCTCCCTGGTTTCAGCTCCCAGCCCCCCTCTGGCCCTGGGCCACCTCTGCAGGCCGCCTGGGAGTGTGTGAGGGTGTGTGAGCGGGTTATTCGTGGAGTAGTAATCCCGTCTCTTCTCTTAGATCAGTTAGGGCAATGCTCCAAAGTTCACAGCAGCTCGGGGATGGGGTTAATCAGTTGGACACCCTCTCCTCAAACTATGCATATTCTCACAGACACACACACATGAAACACATATATTTGTGACATGTTTCAGCATCCAGCCAGGCGTCCGATCGGGGGGTGGGGGTCTGTCTCCTGCCTGGCCAGCAACAAGACGGATCTATAGCGGCGAGCTGTGAGATAGATGGCCTGCAGGCGGTCTGTGTAGCCGGGCTGATCGAATTTCCTCCTCAGACCCCCGTGGTCTGGACGGGAGCATGTCACAGCCCGCACACACACTCACACACACACCCGCCAGGCCCTGTGTCTGTATCTGAACTGACAGCTGCCTTACTTCTACTACTTCTCATATCTCAGCAACAGAAAGACATCCGTCTCTCTTTCTTCTCTGCTCTCTCTCTCTTTCATTCGCGCTTCTCGCTGTTCATTTTTTTCCTCGCTCTGCTTCAGGCGCCGTCAGACTTCCTGCTAACGGCAGCGCGATCTGACTGTCGCGATATATAGCGGGGGCAAAGCGATTGATCGGAGTCTGGGTGAGACGCAGACTCTCCCTCATCCTGTTTCAGGTCTGCAGACAAACAGCACAAAGATTGCATTTCTCTATTTAGAAGAAGGAGAAAAGGTTTCTCGGTTTATTTTTCTGATGTTGTGATTGTTCTCATTGGGTTATTTACCTCTCCAGCTGGCATTATGATGATGATGATTAATATTATTATTGTTATTATTCCATGGCTCTGTTAGCTGTTGCTTTTTATGTTGTGTACATCACTTTGGATGATGTTGATCAACCCCAAACTCCATTCCCTGTTTTCAAACCTTCTAGCCTCCAACACCCCCCCCCCCTTTTTTTTTTTTGTTTTTTTTTTTTTTTTACATAAGTAATGTCTCTTTCTGTCACTTCCTTTAGTCTG